>NW_028196888.1:55000-60832 GCF_037176805.1 Vigna unguiculata
ATTTTTACAAATTTTCTATTGAAAATTGTAAAAAAAGAATAAGCACGATAATTTCTTGAAAATACCGTATAGTATTGGTATTCTATATCTATATAGATATGGATAAGATACTCGATTAGATAATATCTGTGTAACAGATCAAATTGATATTCTAGGGTTTACATATATTGAAAGTTGCTGTTATAATTAGAATGAACAAAGTTAAAAAAAAAAGCAATATTGATTGGTTATGTATCAATTTTTATTTTCTGATCTCATTAAGAAAAAAAAATTTCTATTCAAATATTCAAGAATAATTCATAAAAGAATAGTTAACGGTTGCGATTTGTCTCAAGATTGTTTTTCAATTTTTCAATAGAAAGAAAAGGGGGGAGTATTCTCAAAAACTTCATATCTATATTTTTATTGGCGGCATGGCCGAGTGGTAAGGCGGGGGACTGCAAATCCTTTTTCCCCAGTTCAAATCCGGGTGTCGCCTGATCGATAAGAAACTGTAAATGAAAGATTATATTACGTTTTTTTAGAAAACTTTTTTTCCAACAGAAGCAAGCGAGGGAAAAGGAGTCTTGAGAATTGCGTTTGATTCGAAATTATAAGCATCAGTAGCTTAAAAAATGTTGTAAATATTTTTGTCTCGAATTCAAGGAAAGATTCTAGTAGTGAAAAGGAATCCATAAATTTAGAAATGATAGTTCGTTCACTACACAACTATTGTAGTGTCTGTCTCCTGACTGGGTCTTTTATTAGATTGGATTAAGAATAAGTCGGATAGGAAAGTCCATTTTTAGGTAGAGAAAAGGCAGAAGAAAAACCTTCTATACAGACTAATTTAAAGTTTATGAGTGCTTCCACATTTTATCAATATTATTTATTTAGATCAATTCTATTTAATAGCTTTAATTTAGCTAATTCGCTTTCGTAATATTCAAAAAAAGTATTCTTTAGATTTTCATATTCTATATTCTAATAAAATTAAAAAGTTTTGATTCTAAAATCGAATAGAAAAGAAAAAAAGTTTTTTTAATTATTTTAGAGAACGAATTGGGAGACATTTAAGGGACTATTTCAAATAGAAAGAAGAGTATAAGTATGCAAATGAATCTGTCTTGATTCTTTTTTTATGAAATCCTTAAGGAAATGATAAAAGAGAAATCTTAATATTCCCACCTGGTAGTAACATTCATTGACTTATAACTTCCTATAATTTTTTTATGTTTAATGTTTTATGATTTTACTAAAAATAATCAAAAAAAACTTTTTAGATGTTCTAATAACTAATAAATAGAATGAATTCTTGTTTTTCGTGAATGATGTTAGCCCAGAATCCTTTTTTTGACTCTGTAATAGCAATTCCACTATTATAGTATAGTATTTTTAGCGAATAATACAAAAAAAAGAATAGAATAAAAAATTTGAAAAAATAATGAAATAGTTCCTTCATATTTATAGAGATAGGAGACAAAATTTACATGGATATAGTAAGTATTGCTTGGGCTGCTTTAATGGTAGTTTTTTCATTTTCCCTTTCCCTCGTAGTATGGGGAAGAAGTGGGCTATAGGGATACTAAAAATTGAGTTAAGGGATCCAAGTAACCTTGTTGATTTCTACCTGAATTTTTGAATTTCGAAACTATTGAATGAAAATATTTCATTTAAACTAATACTAATTAATTGAGTTCAAATAGAAAATCTATCTTGATTCTATTATATTTTAGTAGTGTAATGTATTCTATGTATCTTATAGGAATTGAAAATACTCTTTCAATCAAACAAATATTTTCATTATTCCCATATTCCTATTTTGAGAAAAACAAGGGAATCAAAAAGAAGAAGAAATGGATTCCTATTCCAATCAAATTTTTCTTAAAATTTCTATTTCGATGAACTGACGCTTAACCTGGTTATATAGATATATATATATATGGAAAATGGCGGACCGTGTAATAACCATTCCTGTTTTTTTACCCCCTTTTTTTCCTAAGATACCGGAATTGTTTGTAAAAAGAATCTGAAAAAAAAAATTGGACGCAATTCTCAGATAGTAGAAATCAAATTGATTTCTACTATCTGGATTACGCTGATTGTACGATCATTTTTTTAAATCATTCATAAAAATGAAGAAATCATATTTCAGTGAAATTAGTCACTTTTACTTACCGTTTTTACATAAATTATAAGTAAAAAAGCAGTAGGAACTAGAATAAACAGTGCAGTAGCAATAAATGCGAGAATATTTACTTCCATAATCTTTATTATGTTCTATTTCTCTTAAATTTCTAAAAAAAAAATTCGGGATTTAATCCCATAGAAATGTTCAATCTTTCAACAATGGTATAAATTGGATTTCAATGATATCAAATCGGATCAATATCATGAATCACAAAATCTGAGCTATCAAATCAACTCATGAAATAGTATAACATAGGAAGATCTTTTATCCATACTAAATAAAACAAAAAAACATTTATTCTTGATGAAAGTCCAAAATCCCTTTCCTTCCTTTTTCGGCGAAACAAATGAAAAAGCAGGGGGGGGCCCCAAATAAAATTTTGTTTATCAATTTGATTCCCTACAAATACACAAAAAAGGAATTTATTTTTTATTTTTTTGGATTTATATCCAACGGGATTGACGGGGCTCGAACCCGCAGCTTCCGCCTTGACAGGGCGGTGCTCTGACCAATTGAACTACAATCCCAGGGAAAGGGGTGTACTGTATAAATATTTTTACGGACCGTTTCTGTCAAACCTTTTCTTTTTCTATTTCGGATTCGAACCTTTTTGTTGTAAATGAAAAAAGCGCATTTTTTTATATATTGATATGTATATCGATATCCACTTTAGTGAGATCGACACAAATTACTCGTAATCCGTTTCTTATTCTTATTCTATTAACAAATCGATTGAAAATTGAATCAATGAAAAAAAAATATTTTTTTTTTCAATTTTTCCTTATATTTTCTACTTACAGATCTTGACATGAATACCGATTATTAACAAGATTTTGAATTTGTGGAAAGAAATATGGAATACAGAAAAAAAAGAAATAACCTTAGATATGTTTAATATTTTGATTCTTCCGTATCATAGCACATCAGTCATTTCCAGAGAACTATAAATGGGTTATAGAATTTCATAGTGGATCGGCAAATTCTTGGGCCGAGCTGGATTTGAACCAGCGTAGACATATTGCCAACGAATTTACAGTCCGTCCCCATTAACCGCTCGGGCATCGACCCAGCACAATAGGAAGAATACATTTCAGTTTTTATTGAAAATTTTTGATCAACTTCCTTTCGTAACACCCTACCCCCAGGGGAAGTCGAATCCCCGCTGCCTCCTTGAAAGAGAGATGTCCTGAACCACTAGACGATGGGGGCATACTTGCCCGACCGCCATTATACTACGTTCATAGTATGAACAGTTTTTTGCAATTGTCAATATAATGATATGATTCGATAAAAAAAAATATTTTTCGTTCTTTCATAATTCCATAGAAATTTTTTATTAATCATTTATATTTCTAAATTTTTTTATTCCAGTCATAATAAGAAAAAAAAAGAAGTAATGTTCCAATAAAGAGAAAATTCTTCACAGGAATGATTCGTTTGTTGCAAAGGACGAGAGGTTAAAACTTCATTTCTATCATTTATTACTAATACTAAGATTCGATAGGTAGATTTATATCTAATACTAAGAAAAAAAACTTTGGAAAATAGAATTTTTCAATAAAAAAATAAAAATTTGGTTTAGGGACAGAACATATTGAATCCATTTTATCAATGATTCGATTTTATCAATGTTTCGATGAAATATTTTATTTTGTGAGTACATTTATGTATCAATAAAAAGAATTTAGTGTTATGATTAGAATGACTTCAAGAATCCATTTTGAAATAATATATTTGATATGGATCAAATCCAATCTTAATCAATTCTTTTTTTTAACTATATTCTATTCACTAGGTAAATCCAATTTTTTGTTCTTTGATGAGTCATTATACAAATAATAGATATTGATGTACATGTATTCTAATCCCATTTATATCATTTAATTTATATAATTTATATAAATTTATAGAAATAATTTATATAAATTTATAGAATAAGTATACACAGTAACAAATATATGTACTAGTCATGCTAGTTCCTTATTTAGAAATTGAAAGAAAGAAAAAGGGCCCTTTTAACTCAGTGGTAGAGTAACGCCATGGTAAGGCGTAAGTCATCGGTTCAAATCCGATAAGGGGCTTTTTACTTTTTTTTTCAAAAGCAATAGTCTTTCTATTTGAAGGAAGAATAAAAAGATTCTTGATATTTTGAAAAAGTTTCTATTTGTAATAAAAAAGAAAAAGTGTAAAATTCAATAATGGAAAAATAAAAAAAAGTAAGTGGACCTAACCCGTTGAATTATATTTATATCTACTATTCTGATATTCAAATTTGATAAAGATTCAATTCGAACAATTTTTTTTCTTTTTAAGACTTTTTTCGTTTAGACTCCCTAAGAATCTCTGAATATTTCCAATGAAATCTTCTTGTTTCTGAACTAAGAAAAAAGGTTATGCCTTTTCTTTACTCAGAAGGGCCTTAATACGAATTTCAAGTTCCACCAAACAAGTTTTTTTAAAATTAAAATGAAACATATTTTTTTCCATAAATTTCTATTATTTCTATAAGATTAGATAGAATCTTATAGAAATAATAGAAAAATACATTAAATTATGTCTTCACATATCAAATAGTTTCTTTTCATATCGATGTGTACGATATTTTTCCAGCAATTCATATATATGAGACAAAAACTTTCATTTACAGTTTTTTCTTTTTATTATAGTATTTATAAAAAAAAATGAAATACTAAAGAAAAAACTGTAAATGAAATAGAAATTTAGAAAACCTATGATCCTACAGTAGTTTCCTAGACAAAATAGAAGTCAATTCACAACCAAACTTCAAGAATAAGTTTCTTTGATGAAAGGAGAGAAATATGTCTGAAGATCCGCTAGGTATAAGAAGTGAAACAGGGGATCATTTGTTTCTTGAACAGTTCTGAAAAAAAAATTTCTATCGGATTTTGGAGTCATAGCAGATTTTATGATTGATGACTTGGAAGATTTTTAAGAATAGATAAGGAATAACCACATCGAGTTCATGGATTTGCCCTAGATATCAATAGACCCATAAATGATTTTTTATTCGAAACCGATTAGAAAACAAGGGAAAGTATACTTATATATTCTATATATATATAGAGAGAGAAATGAATAGAGATAAATGATCAAGGTCCGTCCCATCTCTGAAAATGCTCTATGAGGTGTTGGGAAATGGTTGAAGTAGTTGAATAGGAGGATCGCTATGACTATAGCTCTTGGTAAATTTACCAAAGATGAAAATGATTTATTTGATATTATGGATGACTGGTTGCGGAGGGACCGTTTCGTTTTTGTGGGTTGGTCCGGTCTATTACTCTTTCCTTGCGCCTATTTCGCCTTGGGGGGTTGGTTTACAGGTACGACCTTTGTAACTTCATGGTATACTCACGGCTTGGCAAGTTCTTATTTAGAAGGCTGCAACTTCTTAACCGCTGCAGTTTCCACTCCCGCTAATAGTTTAGCACACTCTTTGTTGTTACTGTGGGGTCCTGAAGCACAGGGAGATTTTACCCGTTGGTGTCAGTTAGGCGGTCTGTGGACTTTTGTTGCTCTCCACGGTGCTTTCGGATTAATAGGTTTCATGTTACGTCAATTTGAACTTGCTCGATCTGTTCAATTGCGACCTTATAATGCAATCGCATTCTCAGGTCCAATTGCTGTTTTTGTTTCTGTATTCC
>NW_028196889.1:0-27500 GCF_037176805.1 Vigna unguiculata
TTTGATCAACATAGCGTCCCGATAGGCGCGTAATAGACGCCATTACCAGCTCTCGTCTTCTTTTGGACAGGGCTGGTGGTAGGTGGATTTAACGCAGAGCCGGCCCTATAGACGTATTTGAAGAGCTCCTACTGGGATGGGAACTTTTCCTAGATTTATAAAATAAGCGGAGGTCGTGTACAACAACCTTAACCGCACAAGCCTGGGCTGGGCCTACCTCCATCCCTAGAGGAGCCGTATGAGGCGGAAGCTCCACGTACGGTTTTGAAGCCGAGCCTTTCCAGCAATGGGGCCTAGGGACCGATATGATGATTGGTTTAGGGTAGGGCGGCCGGCCTACTACGGGGACCTGTAGGGATTAGTGCGTGAGACCGCGATCCACAAACTTACGCATGGGACTCACCCTTTACTTGGGAATGAAGAGGGGAAAGATAGCATGTCACAAGAGCGAGGCGAGGTTTGGAACCCTACTGCGAGAGGGACGCCTCGCGAGCCGGGCTTATAGAGATGAGGCCTTTTGGCAAAGCCAAGTAAATTTCGGGCCACCAAACCCTGCAACTGATGAGAAGGCCTATGGAGTGGAGTAAAGGGAAGCGTGTACGTTGTCACACTCCCTGCCTTCAAAAGGTACCTAAAGGACGGGCCATAAGACGCAAGCGACGACCCGGGAGCGGATTCCCCACCGGCAGGGGAACAGGAGACGGCCATCTCGAGGCACATCACGACCTACAGGCAAGACCGGCGAGACCTGGGAAGGCTACCCGATTGGGAGTCAGAGGATCCATAGTACCTGCAGCCCCGCGGACTTCATCTTCATCATTTGGAAAGCGGGGGGAAGGGATCTCCTTTCTGCAACGGAAAAAAACGGAGCTTATTTGACTCGGCACAACCTAACGATGCATCCAATACCAATGATATTACCCCATGGCCCATGTGAAAGTGCACCAACACTTCCAAGGGAGCTATTTTAATTGAAAAATTCCCTGAGGTCGTCCACATGATTACCATAGTCAAATAGGGAGACCTCAGTCCAGCTCCCCACCTATGAATGTTGGTGATTTCTGTTCCAAAGCGGACGAAAGGAAAGCTTTCTGGCAGGCTTTCAAAGGCAAGTCTTTATTCATCCTATTATGGCTACTTCGGTCCTTTAGTGAAAGCAACTGTCTCATCTCTTGCAGTTCCTTCAGGGCATCTTCGATGAGTTGGATCAGAGCTTTTCCTTAGCTATGTCCCTTAGCCAATTGGACAGCTTTTTTAATCAAATCATATCCTTGCCGTTAATTCAATAGATGTCTCGCCTGCCATTCCTGTGCTAACTCTTAGCCATACAGTAAAGACCGGTAATCTCGCATCTGAGAGAAACCTATGCCATTTCACGTCGCAAACAAGCCCTTCTTTCACATAACTAATGGATTCACTGTCCATTTGCCCAAAAAAGAGCCTTTTTGTCCTAACTGCGCATTCTTCCTTCAAAGAGCGCGCTAGTTGCCTTTCTCGGATAATTTTGAAGTTGTCTTCGCCCCTCTAGAAATTACCCTTGAATAAGGTAAAAGAGATAGAACCGCGAAAGAGCTCCTTCGCGCTAACTCCTAACAGCTGCTACTCCGATATCAGAAATATGAAACGCACCTGCCTTTATCCCGCCTACCCTTACTAATGGGCAATCAGAGTTCCTTGCTTTCCTTCCCCATAAATCAGTGGGTTCCACACCAAGATCAAATGAGGGACCACTAGTTGCATTTCTCATATACTAAGGTTGGACCACTGCCGGAGAGAAAAGAAAGGCTGACCCTATCAAAAAAGGATAAGGAATGGGCCCTTAGCACAATAAGAAGTGCGGGGGATGGCGATCCAATTCCTACCCTGGCTTAGACGGAAGAGAGATCCTTTCAAGCCCTCCTCACTCAACAAAGGGAATGATTCTAATCCTGCGGGGGTTAGTAAAAGACTAGGCCAATGGTCCCACACCTCAAGGAAGAGAGATGGAATGGAAAAGAATGTCGACAGAAAGGAAGGTCTCATTCCAGTTTGATTTCCATGCCTGCAGGAAAGATAGAAGATCGGGAATGCCGAAATTGAATAATATCTGTTTGTTTGTGATTCAAAGCAAAGTGCTTGAACTGCACTTTTCCTTCAATAGGTAAGGGCGCTAACGCGCCCCTTGATCAAAGACCGGTTACACCGAATCAATCATGAAGTTCTACCCTTGGTACCGAGCGAGGATTGGGGGATCACTTTCATCCGCATCTCTTTCTTTTGTTTTATTCTCTTATGCCGGGTCTGGGGAAATGAATTTCGAACTGAAAGTATGAATATACAATTTACCACGAGCGAGAACTAGAAACATAATAAGATAAGCAAGCGAAAGGCTAGAATGATTTAAATAACGTACAAACGCGAAGAAAACCTCCTGCAGTACCGGCCGTGTCCTTGGCTCTCACTCCCATGAATCAGATAGTGCCATACGTCCCACCACAACCGTCCGATCCTCTGATGGAGAAGATCAGTCGCCTTGAACGGGCAGTTAATAAGTTGAGTAGGGACAAGTATGATGTTGCAGATCTTGAGAATCTCTCCCTATACCCCAAAGTCAGGCTTCCGTACGGTTTTCAGTGGCCAAAGATAGAAAAGTTATGGATAAAGCGGGTTTCGTCTCATTTTCCGGAAAGCCAGTCATACTATTCCACTTTAGCTAAGCTAATGATGAAACAGGATCTGGATTTGTCTGCAGATGATGATGTCCACTCCTGGCTCGATGCGCTTAACGAAAGGGAACTCTCTAGATTCAGAATGGATTGACTTCGTAATTAAGCAGCATCCTTTAAGTAGGGGTGCGCCGGACCGCCGACGAATGAAGAATAGGTAGCCCCACACCCCAGGCAGAGTTAGTGAGCCGTGTAATAGGCGACCATTTCGCGCGGTTCGGGGGGCACTTGAGTCAGCCGCCGGCGCCCGACTGCGTCTTGACCCCTATCCAATTTTTGGGCCAATTCCCCCTTCGTACTACCAAAAAATGAGATTCTTGCCGAATCCGAGTTTGCTGCTCCAACCATTACCAAACTAATACCTATTCTGTTTAGTACTTCAGGTGCTTCTGTTGCGTATAATGTAAATCCCGTAGCGGATCAATTCCAACGAGCCTTTCAAACAAGTACTTTTTGTAATCGACTCTATAGCTTCTTCAATAAACGCTGGTTCTTCGATCAAGTTTTGAATGACTTTCTAGTCAGATCGTTCCTGCGTTTCGGATATGAAGTCTCATTCGAAGCTTTAGACAAAGGTGCTATTGAGATATTGGGCCCTTATGGTATATCGTACACATTCCGACGATTGGCCGAGCGGATAAGTCAACTTCAAAGTGGATTTGTTGTGCGAAGAGTGCGTTATGACCCGTGGCCGCCTGCCTGGTCTGGTGGGGTCCTCCGTTGTGGGTAAACGGGAAACCCGACTCTACGAACCCGAGGAAAGGCTGCACAGCAGTAGTAGGGGCGTTAAGACCGGAGCTTTTTGTAGTGCTAGCAGGAATGCAAGTGAATGAATCCCATCCCCTAGCGAGTGAAGTGCTTACGCCCCTTTCTCTAAGAGAAAGAAAGGGGCGCGCTAGCGTTTCAATAATAATAGAAAGGTTAGGGGGCTGAGAAAAGCTTGCTGTCTACTTCTCGAGCCTTCACTGCCCCGTTCTGTAACTTCCCTTCTTTAGTCCGTCCACGAGGCTGTCAAAATATATATAGGGGCGGCTATCTAGCGGGAGTCGTTTCGGTTGTATGCCACGAGGTCCCTATGGACAAGGGGAATCATCGCTTTTGGGCGCAGGCAGCCCTCTACCATCCATCCCATTGCATTCCATCGTCTCGTATTGTACTGTACCGTACCAAACCAGATACATCTATTGAGTGAGAGAAAGGTAGCTTCTCTATAGATATATTATAAATATCTTCATTTTTGATATGGATAGGGATCCCCAGATTCCCGTCACTACGGATTGATTGTCTCTACCTAACTACATGGTAGTGGTCTAGGGAGCGCAATTGCTAGAGCACGGGAGAATGAAGAGTAATGATTTCAGCAAGAGCAGCCGGACGGACTACTATAGTGAGTCCAGTGACTACTAGAGTAGAGTGGAGTAAAAAGGTATGGTATAGCAGCCTTTCCGAGCGAGCCTCTGGGATCTCCTGTAAACCCCCATGATGTGGTAAAGGGAGGATATTAGGGGAAGCAGTGAGTGGAGATTCCCCTGCAGAGAGCCGGATGAGGGGAGACCTTCACGTCCGGTTCGGAGGGCGGGGATATCCCGACCCTACTATCATTATGCCTTTGCAATGTTACTTGGTTCAACTCTATTTGTGACCTTTTCTCGTATGTGGGACTCTCTATCTTCTTGGGTAGATAATCGATCGTCTTTCATTTTGATAGTTAGTAGTTTTTTTTAATAATAAGTCAATAATAATAAATAAAAATCGAACTGGAGGAGCGAAAAGCCAGGATGGCTTGGTAAGCAAGCAACCTGTTATGTAGGCGCCACCCTCCATTTCTTTCTCTTCTTTCTTTTTGAATGACAGTTCATCAAAACAATTGCTAGATCGAGCACGCGACGCGCATAGTCTTTCAAGAGCGGGTTGTCTCCTCTTCAACATTTCTACTACTTCCTTGGTGACTCTCAAATAAGCACACCCACACGTACTGCTTACCGGAAAGGATGTACTGCCTCTGGCTCGCATTCCGTCCCAGTTCCTTACCTCCTTTGGGTGGGGATAATAAGTGACTTGCTCTAATGCACCTTTTACCTAGCCCTGTCATTCTTCATTTCATATTCTTTCGTTTCCATGAAAAGAAAGAGTTTTCTTTTTTAAGTCCATCCAAAAGATTTGCCACCACTACTTCCGGAGTGGACCGCTTTCGAACAAGATGGAACGGTCTTTCTTCAAAGGCCGGCTTATTACGCCGCTAACTTACCTAACGTATAAAGATCGCTTTCAATGCGGTGACCGATAGCGAAGTAGTACCAATTGCCGTGTGCTCTAAAGCTAGTCAGGAGCTTTTACTCTTTCAAACGAGTCGAGTCAAAAGTTGATACCCTTGAGTTCTCTATTGGCTCTCCCAGAAAGAAAGTAGAGTGATATGTGCAGGTTGAATCCGAGATGCGCATAGAACGGGACCAAGTGGTTTAGGAAGCCGGACCGGAAGACCTATAGCCGAGGATACTCTCTAAGTGAAAGACTCCACTTTTTTATATCTCAATCTCAACTGGCTCCTCATATAGAATGATTTGAACCCACCCCTCTAATATAAAGGGACGCGTGCCTAAAGACCGTCCATCTTCAGATTGAGCCCTATTTTTTCCTATTACTTTCTTTCTGATTTTAGACTCCCTTCGCGGATCTCCCCTCTTATCCAATCAACCAACTGTCCCCAGGCCGGGAAATAGCGTTCCCGGAAGAAGCTTTCGCCGCCCCTAGCTCGACTGTCTTCTTTTGAAGACCAACGAGACTACTTTGTGAGGAAGGAATTTTGTACAAACTCAGACTTTGAATGGATCGCATTTCATCCTAACTCTCAGAAGACCAAGCATGAATAGACGTAGGCAGGGCATAAGAATCTCTCCTAAGCACCCTAGGTAAAGATGAATAACCTTTGCATAGAGCCGCACTCGAAAGAAAGATTAGTAACCTTCCCAATCCTCTACCGGTTTTTAATGTCAGTAAAGTAATCCAGTATAAGAAGCCCACATACACGCTCTCCTCCTCCACCCCATACCTGATAGGGTGGCCTCACCTTATTTAGAAGGCTACAGAAAAAGGTGAAGCCCACCTTTCACACCTCCGGCAAACTACCCAAGACCTGACGAGAGATCTCTCTCCCTCTTTTTTTGGGCATAGGCCACCGCTTTGTTTTACGCGGATTCTTTCCATTGCCCTATGGTAAAGGTGCATTCCCTCTTCCGTTAGTTGTTTCAATTTTTAATGTAAGTGAAAGCGTGGTTACGGGTTTCCTTTTCTATCCCCATCGAATCGTACATCTCTTTTTTGAGACTCGGGGACAGGGACTCAGAGGGATAAAATGTGTGACTTGCCAATGTAAAAGCTGTTTCTTCTTTGTTTTCGAATCCAGACTAAGGTCCGATCGAGGTTATCTTCTTCCTTGTCTAGGATAATTTCCCTAGCCCCTTTAGTGAGGTACCTTAACCTTGCATTAGATTAGCTTTCGAAGTGTTGTAAGGTGCATTTGCTTTAGCTTGAGTGCTTCCATGCTTGCTTCCCGTCTATTCCCTCTTAGTCCGTCTAGTAGATCGAGTTCATGTGCTTTATGGTATATCTTCATCCCCCGATGGTCGTATTGTGGTAAGGTTTCATTTTATTCTTTATTTGAAAAAACTTCCCTTTCCCTCTATCCCGCCAGCCAGCCTACTTTACTTATTCCGCCCATTACTACCGTACTGTACTATCCCGTCTTCCGTAAAAGCGAAGGCTTCAGGTCTATCCCCATTGCAAACTTCTTTGTTGTGGAAGGGGCTATTGCCTTTTTTTTTACTAGTTTTTCTAATCTCTTAGTCCGGCTATTACGTATATACCGTAGTCCCTATGTCTCATGCTGGCCCTTTCGTCCTAGCCCTTTTTCCATTCCGTAAGCATTCCAATCCAAACCCTACCCTTGTAGGAAGGCTTACTGCTTTTTGGTTGTTGCAAGGGTCGATGTAATTGAGGGTTGTCTGCTACTAGCCTGTGTAATAGTAAGTACTAGCCCCCAGGGGCTTATCTTCTTATAGCATCCCCCGTAGCGGAGAGGGGACCATTTCCTTTGCTTTGAATCAATCCTATCATTCATCAGTAGGGGCCTAATGCCAGTCTTCGAGGCAGGCGAATCGGACTAAAAGGAATAGGTTTCCTATCCCCTAGGTGGCAGAGCAGCCTTTAGAGTTTAGAGTAGAGCTCACTTCCCCACTTGGTTCCTAATCTGTGGATTACTAAAAGACTCCCGATACCGGACATTACGCAACTGATTGGACCCCTTTGGCTTGGCTATTCTGGGCCTTCTTCTATTCGTACCTGCTTCCGTTTCTGCCCCCGCCATGAAAGCTTTCTGGTCCAGGCCTCAGGCACAGACCTGAAACTTGACTGATACGCAAAACTAAATGAAGCACAAAGTAACATCCATATAATATATATATGGGAATAACCCCTGTTCGTAAACCCTGTTGTCTTAGTCTTCCTTAAACGAGTGAAACGCTCTAAAGAGTAGCCTACGGGAGATAGCTATCTCTTTTCTATCTTCTTAATAACAAGCACATAAGCAGGAAAGCTAGCCACCCCGATTCCTTCTTACTTAACTTTCGGCAGTGTCCATACGTTCCGGCGTGGTGCAAGAGAAAGAAAGTATTGTTTAAATAAAAGTCTTCCCTTTCATGAGATCAGTAGTTGGTGGAATTCTTAAAAGTCTTTCCGCTGTTTTGGGAGAGCACAAAAGCTGATTGATTAGGAAAGAGCTGCTAAGAGGGATGACTCGCCCTTAGCCCTTGTCTAAAAAAAACCTAGCAAACAGACCGTTGTAAACCAGGTGAACTAGAGCGAACAGGAGAAGCAAGCAAATAGCATTTGGCCTCTTAACCAATCCACCTCTAGCAGTTAAAGGCTGGTATTCCGATCTTTGATCCGCCGATTCAGGAGCGATTGAAGCGAATACAATAATAGAATGCAAGGAAGGGTTCCCCCAGGAAAGGCAGGCATCTCGACTGCTTCCAAAATCAGGTCATCGACCAGTAATGCGACTTGTAGAAGACTCCCTACCTATACCTAGCGGAGTTGGTTGGCACTAATAAGGAGAGCAGAAAGCAGCTACCGGCCATCAGGAGATCCACGACTTTCAGATCCGCATGCAAGGGAAGATCCGCTTATTCTTTGAGATGACAAAGCTCCCCACTAGACGCAAATTGCCGAATCAACACCAGGCAGTATAGGAGTGCTTTCTTTGATCGGCGTTCCCCAGACCAGAACTGAAAGGACATACCAGCCCCCGATTATCGGGCATTCCTTCATGTCGGGAGGAGGGTACCGGTTGGAGGAGAAGATAAGGACAGCTTTCTTCCATTCCACTCTTGCTCCAATCCCAATAGTCTGAGATTGAAGATGATGTCAACAGTTAGCCAAGAAGGTTTATGGCAAACTGGAAGGAGTTTTGAGAGATAAATGATCTACCTTAGGTAATGCTTTGCTTTCAGTGGGAACCGGTGGAGATTGAGGTGAAGGTCTTGTAGTCTCCGGATTGGTTGGAGTAGAGCTAGTAGATCGGACACCTTCGCCAACTTTAGAAGAATGCTCATCTGAAATGAGAGTCGTTGCAGCGGAGCGATTTGAGCATCATTGCTCGGTGTCACGGATTCCCCATGGTTGGCTTCCGGCTCTGCAATCAGAGGTCCTTCTATCCCATCCCGGTTAGGATTCATTTCTCGGGTTGATGCTCTATTTCTTCTTGGTGCTCAGCCCTTGGAACTTGAACAAAAATTTGTTCAGTTGTTGGAATTGGATCTGCTTCCTCGATTGGTCCCATCTGGCTTTCCTCCAAACAAAGGTGGTTGGGGTGCTGCAAGATTCGGTCAAACTTCTGTCCCTGATGTATTAGGTGCCTGTGTTAAAGTAGAAAGGTTTAAGACAGCAGTCAGAAAGGAAAATGGAAGAAAGTAGGTAGTACCTCTCTGTTCTCTGCTGAGGAAGGCTTTTTTCAAGGTTATTCAAATGGTGAAATAACGACTATTCCTCCGGCTGGACGATAAATGCTTGCTTCAAGATCGAACAACGAATCTCATAACCAGGTTCCGAAGGTAGAACAACTTCTTCTATTGAATGGGCATCGGGTTCTTGGGCTAAAGCCCTAACAGCCTATTGATCGGGAAAGGGGAAGTTCCAATGAAAGCTTTTCAAAGGTTATACATTAGCGATTGATTTGGAGGATAGAGAATGGAGTTGGAAGGCTGTTCAGTCTTGAATCTCCCCTCCCTCACTGATTGACTCCTCCGGGAAATGTCGAATAGTAGGGACAGCGGAAGGGTGAGATTCTTTCTTCAGCGGCGGATGGAGAGGCAATTCTAACGCAACTGTTAATGGCCGAGCCTCCTATTCTTCTTGCTGCCTTACTTGCGATACTTTAGACTTTCTACAGCAAGAAAAGTGCTTGCATATAGTGAAGGGCTTTTGCACATGAAGAAGAAAAGGAAGAAGAAGTGAGTAAGATGTGGCATTATACTGTTTTCAAATAGAATCCCTAAAGAAAGCAATTCCTGTAAAGCTATCGTCATTACCATCGTTGCTATTTGAGCTGTTAGCGCAATTGAAGGAGAAGATGCTCTTACTTTTGTTTTCAGGGAGCTAGGGAGTCTTTGGTACTTCCAACCAATGAGAGTCATTTCACCTATCACCTATTTTAGGAATAATACCCCAACACCTCTATCGATTGACTATCTTGATGCGGAGGGGCCGCTTCTTCATGAACCAAAAGTTCTAGTTTTCCTAAACCAACAGATCCTCTTTCTCACAGCATTTTCGGAGCAGGCTCAGTGCTTTCTTTAGCCTTGGGATAAATCGATTCGGTAGTGAGAATCGATTGAGACTTAATCATACCTGAGCCTTCTCTGACCTTCTTTGTCTGGGCAGTTAGCTATAAAAAGCAAGAAATGAGAGCTAGAACTAATGCCACGCCACGGTCTATGTCTTTTGACAAAACTTTTTTAGAGGGAACTCTAGGATGATCATCTGGTAGGTCGTCAAGGGTCTCAATAGGAATTTTTAAATCCGGTCTGTCTGTCAATCAAGAAAGAAAGCTCTAGTTCAATTCAAATAGGTCAAGCGAAGGAGGACATAGAATAAGCTTACTATTGAAAGTGCCTTCCATTCAAGTAATGCGTCGGGCTTAAGAAAAGCAGGTTTCGGAGCTTAGATCCGGGTACACACCTGGAACAGGCCTAGGAAAGATAGACAACGGAATCATCAAACCTATTCGTCATAAAGATCTAGAAAGCAGGGAAAGGGGGCTTCTCCTCACAAGAATACACGGAATAGATAGACGCTAAACGATTCCAATCTTAAGGATCAGTTTCAAGCATAGACGCCTTCTCCACCCACAATTGGACTCAACAATCTCTTTTATCATAAGAAAGGGAACGGGGGACTTAGGGTTTCAGCGTGCAAAATCCAATCCCTCTCCCGTAGAGTACCTGTATCCTGTCTTTCTGGCATATCTCTCTTCTTGTGCCTAGACATCTGATAATGGATGCCCATTCCCGGGATTGCTGCCATGATATGGAATAGAATAGCGGACTTTCTTTCTGAGGTGTGGTCTATCCGAATAGCTAGAAGCAGAGCGGTGGGTTTCCAAGAACCGGAGATGGTCTTATCTATATACGGAACAGCACGAACAATCCTTGACCTTTCGATTGAGGGTCTTAAGCAGTGGGCTTTCCATAAGGTAGGAGGTTATTGAAAAAGGGGAAGCCCAAAAACAAAAAGAGCTTATTAGCTTTCTATTAACAATCTCCTCTTTCCTCGTGCATACAAAAATCTCGCTTCTCTTACCCCCCTCCCATCACCCCGGCATCGGATTCTCACACTCGGAGCGGCTCCCTGTGCCAACCTCGGTGAATGTCGTAGTTTCGCTTTAAAAATAAAAAAGAACTTGAAGATTGGGAGCAACCTTCGTGGCTGTTGGACATCTTCCGATTCGTAAGACAAAACTTTAATATCATCTCTATAGTTCCGCTTCTTGCTCTAAAGAAAGGGTAGCGGAAAGGAATAAGTGGGATAAAGGGTCAACCAGATAGCACAATGATCCATTTCCATTCTTCCCTTCGCTGTCTTCCTTGTCTGATCGCAGTAGCTTTAGCAAGGACTATCGGATCTGACGGAAGAACCGCGAGTATGATAACAGGTCAGAATCTGGTCCTTGTAGGAAAACCTCTTTTATGTATGTTTGAACCGTTTTTGTTATGATGGTTTAGAAATACGGTGTCTTTCTTGTGTTTCTCTCCCTTCTATTTTGCATCTCCTTCTTTTTTTATTTACTGCGCATCTATCTACTTAATCGCTTGGGTATTCATTCTTTTTGGAGATCTTGTTTTCCCCTTTCTAATTGTGGGTGTATCGGGGACTTCCGGGGAATCAAGCTCATAAAAACCTTGCCCTCGGTGGGACATTGACTTAAATCGTCCTCCAGCGGCTGAGCCGGAGCCTGCCTCCTCCACATCGGACCACCCGAAGGAGGTAGTGGATCAAGCTCTCTCGGAAGCGGAGGATAGGATTCTGTATCGATTACGCCCATTCCCTCAAGCAAATGCGGACAAGCTGCTTATGGAGGAAGCGCGAGCGATCGCTCAACTAAAAGAAAGGGCAGATTGTCGATCGAATGGCGCAATTGGATTCCGCCGCGGACTTTTGGCGAGAAAAAAATGCAATTCATTATTGGGGAGTCAATCCTTACGAATAGGCAAACTGAGTATCCTTCCCATAAACTGTCTCAGATGCTTGAGGAATTGTGTCGCGCGGATGCCCACACATCCTCTATCTACTTTTAAAAAAAGATTTCTACTATATATATAAAAAACAACTATTTGAAATTGGAGTCCTTCAGCTTCCTATATTCCCACCAATGTGATCCCCATTACTGATGGACAAATCTGTCACTTTTTTCTTCTTCGTATTCCGACAGAAGAAGGTGTAGTCTCCCTCTCTTCTCATACAAGAAGAAAGGGAAGAGGCCTCTTAGGACCTAGCGCTGGGGGGGGGAGGGGAATGATGGAGGACCAGTCCCAGTCAAAGATTTTAGATTTAGACAAACTTATTTTTTTCGTAAAAGTCGAAATGAAATTAATTAGGGCAATTACATTATATTTGGTATTTTGCTTTTGTTTTTGATTAGGGAATGCTGAAAATTTCACTCGCTCAAGCTAAATGAGTTCTTTTGCGAAGGATTCAATTGCCTGCTTTATTGTACCGGTAAGCTCTGCCTATCCATGCAATAGCTTCCGAGCAAGTTATGTGGTTCTACACAAAATGGCTACTAAAGTGAAGCAGCTACTAGAAAGAAACACTCGCTATGTGTGATTCGATGTTAAGGCCCCTACAGCAAGTTCATTTTTCCTAACCAAAGAAGAGATATAGATTACGTTCATCTCATAAAGATGTTCCTTTTTTTTCACTCCTAAATGAAAGCGAAACTCAATTCTAAGAGAACTCCTAGCGCAAAAGACTAGTCGCTGCGATGCCTGAATGCCTTTGAGCTCTTGTTCGAGTGAGCGGGTAAGCAAGCAGGTACGCCCGAGTTATGTAAGAGAACTACTAATAAGTCTTCTCATCTCTAAGCCAGCTAATTTCTCACAAGCTACGCACCTTTGTGTACTTACAGCCAAGTACAGTTGCTGTTGTTGAGTTAAACAAACGGTAGTAAGATAATAGGCGGATGGAGGGCCTATTCTGGACCAATTAGAAACCAAAATCCCGATGCGCTGACATTGTTATGAATGAGTTTATGTCTTAAGAGAGCTAGTAGTTATGAGTTCGTAGCTAAAGTCAAACTGGAGCTAGGAACGTAGCTGTGAACGGAGCTACCGGGTCAACGAGTGAGCTTATTAAAGCGCGAATCCTAGAGGAGGATCAAGGGGGTCAGATCCCCGGGTGGGACAAATATGGTCTTTGTCTTTGCAAGGTAAAGCGGTAAACTATGGATTTAAACTAAGGTAACGTGCCCTAAGATAAGGCACAGTCAAAGCAGGGACTTAGAGACTAGCATCCGATTGTGGGCATCTTTCGATTGAGTAGGTCAGGAAAGAGACAACAGGCGATTATCCCTTTTTTTCTTCCAACAGCGGAAACGCCGCAATTCCGGAGTAGTCGTAGTTAGCCTAAGGACCGGAATAAGAGGTTTCGTGGGGCTACCTACTTTTTTTTTGCTAGGAACGACTTGCCTAGTTGGAACTCTTCTCCGCCGACTCCTGAGGCTAGAATGGCGTACTACAGATCCGTGCGTTCTTGCCCGCTTGGTACTTGGATCCCTAATCTAGAAGATCCCGAGCCTGTAATCTCCTTCTTCTACCAAGAGAATGCCTTTCTTTTGGTAGCTACCGATTACTTCACCAAATGGGTCGAAGCTGAGCCATCTAAGGTCTGTCTTCCCTACCAGATCAGGTTTTCCCAGACGCGAGTCGAGTCATTCATCTTCTTCATCAGGCTTCCTTCTCGCAGTCGAAGCGGTAGCGGTACTGGAACGAGTTCCCTATTCGATATGGTTTCATTCCACCAGTCCCCTAACATAGATAGCACTGGGTCAAAGGGCTTCACTTCGGAACCTTTTCTTGCTTTCCTTCCGTGGGCATGAAATGAACCCTGAGGTTACTCTGTCCCTGGCATCCCTTTCTGCCCCCCAACTTTATTCACTTCGCGGTAAACGGAGACTTTCCAATAGCCAGCAGGTCAAAGCCTTTTTTGGGGTGGGGTCCAAGGGTGCCGCCCCCTACTACCCAATTCCTGTCTTCGGAACTACGGGGATAGGTGACTTTCTGCGATGGCCCTCCACCTCGTTGGGAAAAGTGAAAGGAAATAACAAGCCCTAAACTAAAAACCAACTAGCAGCTTATCAACCACCGAAGACAGACTCATGTTGGCGATGCCATGGTCAAGTAAGAGAACGACCCATTCATCCAAAGTAGTCTTTTAGTATAGAACAGAGGCATTCTGAGCCGACTACATGCGCATCTAGTGCAGTGGCTTGGAAGCAAGCTACCTTGACCATCTTCCGAACTTATCCAGAATTGACTGATCAAACGCAGTAGGGGCGGACTGCTCTACATTCAGCCACGCCACAGTGACCCCCGAAGCGATCTTCTGATAGTTGCGGGACGAAATCCGGCAGCCAATTGCTGGCTCTGAATAACCAGCCCGGTAATAAGTTCAATTCTTCCATAACATAACGGGGCGGGGTTGCGCGCGAGCCGAGTGACGGAGGTGCACAAGAGTACTTCGCGCCACAACCATCTCTTTTTTATAAGTTCTACGGACCGATGCCTGCTGCTTCATCCGGGAGAAAAGAATCATAGATATGCCGGTCATTAGAAGGAAGAACCGCCATAAAAAGATTCCTCGTGTATCATCTGTAGCAAAACTATGAACGGAAGCTAGCAATCCGGACCGTATTGAAAAGGTTCCTGAGACACAGCATGGAAGAGTCACAATATTCAGAAACGAGATCCAAGAATGAAGAAGGGGTATAATTACGGAATGAATACGAGCTGTGGCTAATACCCAAGGCATAAAAGAAGCATTTTCTACGGGATCCCGAAACCACCAGCCACCCCGACCTAATTCATGATGAGCCCACCAACTTCCTGGCATGATGCCCACGGTTAAAAACCACCGACATGTCAAGATCCAAATTCGAATCTGTTCCTGGTCCTGGTCAGATACCACTGTGTTCGCGCCGGCGCTCCAACAAAGAGGCGAAGTAGTGGTATCTTTCTGTTCATTACGAACGACACGCTTCGCCTGCTCCCCCCCCGTGTCCACTAGCGCTCCTGTCCAGAGCGAAGAGAAGGCGAAAAAGCGCCGCCAAAGCAGCATGAGCAGGCTTCTATTGCTACGCAACAAGAGAGCTGGATAGCATTTTGCGACCACATGTTTGAATTTTTTGGTAAAAAGCTCGCTTGTTATACGGGATCCGACGCATCCAGCAGAGCGAAGCAGCGTTCCCTTCTTTTCGGCGGCATCCTTCCGCATTGGCGGCGAGTGGAGTGCCACAATCCCATTCATCATTTTTGATCTACATAATCCAAATCCCATAGCACTGGCGACGTCTCCGGCATAAATGCAAGGAGGATGTATAGCTGATATAGGATCTTGTGGAACAGGATTTGATTCTGCAAGCGGTTCGGTACGAACGAAGAAATTTCGAACAAAAGGATCGGAACTCGCTGATAGGAAAGGAGAGAAAAACAAAGCAATGCCAAGAGCTCCGTCAATCCGCTGTTCATCGATAGACGAAGCTCTCTCTTTATCATCTCGTGCCAGATGCAACAAAGGATGAGTCCTTCTTTTTCCTTCTCGCGAACCACGGGAGCGCCTAGCACCCAGAGGAGCTAAGCTAATTTTCCTTTCAGGGTAAAGCGGCGCATAAAAAAGGGCTGGCCCGTCAAACGTCCGGTTCCTTCGCGAACGAAGTTCAGAATCAACAAGGGTTCGTAGAACGAAGGGAGTGTACAACTGGGGCGCAGCCCCACTTTTTTGTTCGTAACGAGGGAGAGATAGAATGGAGTTCTTCACGAAGTTCGAGACAAAGTAATACAAAACTTCTCTATGGCCTCCTCGTTTTGAGACATTATGGCTTTGGGGTCGACCCCGGTAACAAAGAAGGAATCCATAAAAACGTGGGATCCGACACCATGATAAAATACTACCCTCATGATTAGACCATGTCCCTGAGATTTGATAAAAGAAAGGTGCATTAGCGGTTAATACGTTGTAATTGGATAAGTTATTAGGAATATGACGGAACGAAAGACCAAGGAAAGAAAGAAGAATGCACCAAAATGCAGGTGCTGCACCAAACGCTGGTGGTTGTTTCTTGTTGTAAGTGAATGCAACGAAAAGACCCGGAAATAACGATAAATGAAAGAATTCATAAATTATTGACATTTCGTGCTGTGCTCATTTCAAAATTTCTGCTTTGTCCCATCATCCGGTAACCACAGGACAGGATGATCCACAAGAAAGGTGGCAGGATTCGAACCTATGGCCGGCCCGCCCCTGACCTGCTGGGTTGGGTGGCCGGGTTAGCACCCCTCGTCGCCCCTGTACCCGAAACAGATGCGCTGCGCTACCCAGCGCGTAACCTTGTCTCCCCTACTCCTCTTCTGGTTATGCCATTACCAATCGCGGGTAACCCCCGGGCCGCCCCTGACCTAATAAGATAAGAACGATTATCCTTATTACCAAACAGCGATAGTTTCACGATCCCGACCAGCAACTTGTTGGGAGTAGGGGCATCCAAGCTTGCCCAACCTAGACATTGTAACTGAAAGTCCTGCCTACTTGTAGGCTTAGGGTAGTCCTCGAAAACCTTCTTCTTTTACTGGCTTGGGAAAGACCCGTAGGCTATGGATCCCACTAATGGAATGGGACTATAACCATACTTCCATGGTCTAGGTTCAAGGACAATCAAGATGGAGGCTTGGAGTATCTAAGGCTTCATGGACCCCATTTTTAGGGCTTTGAAGGACGGACTCGCTAGTGTCCCAAGGATTGACCGGTGACACTACTAACTGAATTGCCCTAATATATGTTTTTTTCCACAGGACTGAATCCATAGAAACCTTGGCTTAGTGCCATTACTGTAAGCGGCGGATGATTGGTATGCAGGATCGGTTGCAACGGTTTCACATGAATGTGAATCAAGAGATTGGCTTGAATTGAAAGGCTTTCCAACTAGCCATTGTACCTGAGATTGCGATAAGTCCTTCTTCTTTTGAGCTTGTTCTTGGTCCCGAGGGAAATGGGGTGACAAAGAGCAGCTTGCTTCTCCAATTGGATCATTGCTCGACTCGATGGGTAACTTCTAGTGGTTTGCCGGGGAAGCTCTTGTTTTTCTTTCAGGAGTTGGTTGGTGGCATGGACACCTAGCCTTTTCTTATTTTTAGTATTTGTTTGCTGGCACAGGTAGTAGATTCATTCTCCACTCCAGCAGTAGCAGATGTAGAATCTGAAAGGTGGGATTCCCGGTTGATTGGATGCTTCCGTTAGAGCTTCTTCCCCTCCTGTCATTTAAGGGCACCTAGCTTACAATCACTAGTGAAAGAGTGCCAATTGACCCAACTAGCGAATCTGTTTACAACCATTCCATCTTTTTCATTTCCGTGAATACCGCTCGAAAGCAGTCATTTTTCGGCTTGATAGCACTAGCACGATCCATCCATCTCCCTCCGGAGAGTGAGTAAGAGGTGGAAGGACTGTCGATAGCAGGTAGGGTAAACGGATATGGATGATAGTTGGGATCCCAGGTAGGAGAGCCAGCCATACATAGAAGACAAGGAAATCCCCTCTCTTCCTCCTTCCGTACCTCTTATGGACAAACCCTTCTTTGTACCTTCCTTTCAATCCAACGAAGGAATGCCGGAATACCATGAATCAGACTAAGGGAAGATCGATCACACCCTCAAAACCAATAACCATCGCTTACTGCCCTTTCACTTTGAAGTCTTATCCGGGTTCTTCCCTGTCCAGAGCCAAGCATCAAAGGAAGGATATCACCCTACGGTCTTGCTAGTTCTTCTTCAGCAGGTAAGTGAGCGGGCGGTGCAGCCTTAATCCTTAAGCCCTTGCTTGCTCCTTCAGCCTTGGAGCACCGCTTAATTGATGATAATGCCACCACCTTGCAACTAAGAGATGGGTAAAGTCATTATGTGAAGAGAGAGGGCTACTCTACTACGGAGTCTCTCACCCAAGAGTGGCATTAGTTACCCCAAAGGAAGTTGCTGAAGTCCCTACTTCAGTTCTTAGGTGACCTAATTACCTACTTCTGCCGGCGCTCAAAAGGGAGAGAGTCGTTCCAAGGCCTGTGGATCAGGTCCCGGGTTCAACCATACTGCGAATTCTCAAATGTTGGGTAAAGAGGAGCGCCCCACGTCGCTCTCACCATCTTCTTTGTTCTCTTTGCGCGCTTCACTTTATCTAAACTAAAAAGGGTGTGAGTACGATATCTTTATAACAAAGGGAGTCCCGGTTCAATTCAATGATTTTTTACTTAGTTGCTCCCACAGATAGAATAACCCCATCATTGGGATGCCAGACGATGGGTTAAGCTCCTAAGATCGATGAAAGCTTTTATTTGAGGGTCGATAAGGATTTCAATTTCCCCTATAAGAGGATCCCTTGCGTGCTATGTCTACGGGTCTCTCAAATACAAGAAAATTAGATCAAGCAGGAACCCAGCACGGGAGTCTTATACTTTTCGACTTGGGAGATTGCATAAGGAGAGCACCCTTCTTCTACCTCGGTGATTGAAAGGGTTTGGGATCAACACGAAGGCTATTTTACGCACTGCTGAGTGTAAGCATCGACATTTGATAGAGGTCAGTCGGGCCCCGGCCTTATTATTTTAAAAGTCAAGCAGGTATACCTGCTAAATATTGGCTTGAAGCTCTCCATTTTTGCAGTCTATGCCATGAAGAAGTTGCCAAGCCGTACAATTGGATATAGGTATAGGTATAGGGATATTTTGACTATATTTGGCTCCTTGCCTTTCCCAGTCAAGTAGTCCACCATCCCCATACTTTTTTATTGACAAGAGTGCAGACCGCAAGAGAATTGCTTCCATCGAGCTAGTAGTTATCTGAAGCGAAGGAATCTCATTCAAGGCTCCAAGACCCCTGACTCTGACTACTGTGTGAAACTTGGCTAACCTCCGACATAGTTCTAGACCAGTCTAAACTACTCCAAACAGAAGGATAAAGAAAATCACCACAACGCAACAAAAAAAGGCCTCTTCTCTTTATTACCCTAGCCTCTAGTGAGTTAGAGACAAGGACTATTCCCACTAATGAAATGAATCATCCAAAAGGAAGTACATAAATCCCTTTAGGATAAGGAATTACCGGTATGGGATGCGGAATAACCATATGAACCGTATTCCTCTCCTGCTTGACTCTAACAAGGGAATCCCCGCATCAAAGCCTTCTTGTTTACCGATCTGCGTAAAAGCTTTATGTTTGAGTACTGGCCTTCCTCTCGCTCTTCTTAAACTACCCGTCCGATCGCTTTCAGGAAAGGAGCATTGCCTAATATGTTATGTGGATTTGCCGAGATGCCCAACATTCCTGACTGATGGTCTTCCCAAAGATGTACTTTCGGTGTCAAGAAAAGATCCTGCTAAAACCAGAATCGGGGGATCCGCTCAATGGTCTATTTTAGATACCGTGCCCAATTCTAAGAAATGGAAGAAGTTGCTTGACCTTATCCTTGTGACCTACGAGCCAAGAATGAATAAAGAAAAAAAGAAAGGAGACCAAGATGGGCACACTCACTTCAGGTACGCAGTAACTTGCTCGGGACAATGGGAAATTAGTCTCATAGTTGCCTGTTTAGATTCCCGATTATTAGTAAGGCAAGCGGTAAACGTTCTATGCTAAGGCCGATTTCGCTACTGAAATTCCAGAGTATAGGCTACTCAATGAGAAGGAGACCTGCATAACCTTGTAATTGCCATTACAACTCTACTGTAACAGAAGTCGAAAGGATAAAAGAAAGATACCCGGGCATGAGAAAGTAAGACTGAGGAACAGACGTATAAACAGAACAGCCAGATAGCGGGAAGAAAAGATAAGCTCCAATGGACATTAGAATAAGAATACGCGGGCTTTCCCGCTTGAGTCGAGGAGGCTTGTTTCCGTACCCAGAACCGGTTAGTCCTTACCAACTGAAAGAACTAGTCTTGATGCCGAAAATCCCATCTTTTTTTGTAATTAAAGTGAACCTATAACTTTCTACCTTAGTGCCGCTGTTGGAACTGCAGATTCTTTATGACTGGACGGGTACGACCTCTTGCTTCTCAATGTCATGGAATGGATAGGTGATGTTTCCAACCGGGAAAGACGAAAAAGAAAAAAGAAATGAAATAAGAGCGGGTGAAGGAGTTCAGTTAGAGATCTGTTTCTAGACCTTGAAGTCACTTCCGGGATTAGCTTGATTTGGGCTAGGAAATCCTTTGATTTGTAGCATATTACGTGAAACCTATACTCTTCTGGTTAGTTTCTTCCGCATCCTCACCATCTAATTCAAACTCATTTCCGACTGCTGCAACCTTTGCCGGGCGGGAAAGAAGAAGGAATTGAATCCAAACCCCTAACTCGAGAAAAATTATTCATCTGCACCTGAGACAAGTAACGGATATCCCACTCCGGTAAGCTAGCAAATAATATAGAAGATTCGAATTTTTTAAAGTTCTTTTTAAAACTCAGAAAGTTCTCTTCGATTCGAGTCGAGTGCATAAGCCGCTTTCCCTTTAGGAATCTTGTCTCAAGCCATTGATCTTAGCTTTGGCCCTCTCTGGAAAGGAAAATCTGAAAGCTTCCCTATTTTTTCTGCCTCTCCAGTTCAACAACTGGATTCTTTCTTCTGGTTTACCAAGATCTTAGTCATTTCACCTCTGTACTTTGATTAAGAGTTCAAAAGGCAAGGATTAGGTTTTTTTTGTGAATAGGTCCCTTAAACTAACCTATCCATGGGATAAACCCTCTGAGTTTCTTTCCTAGTCCTGATTGAAAGAAAAGATTTGTGAGATCGATAGAGACAACGAGGCCAAGGGAAGAGAGCCATTCTTTCTAAGAGAACGGGAATACGGAATGGACCGACAGATAGAGACAAAAGAGCAACTACAGTAGCGACAGATTCCTCCTCTACCCTCTTCTGCTCCTTCGATGAACTCGGCTATTGCTGAAAGTTCACTTCAATAAATAAGACTGTGAAAGACTTCTCGATTCACTAGCACAGCGCTTCTTCCGCTTTTTTCTGACCTTGAGTTGAGGAAACTGGCTAGGACAAACTCTCCTTCATTCAAATGAAAGGATGGGAAATGAAAAAGGAATAGAAGTAGGCAAAGAAGCTCTTAGCAAGAAGGAAAGGCTTCCAGTTGCTATTGAATCCGGAATAAGGCAATCCTTATTAGAATATGCCAACATAAGCATAAGACAGCAAAGTGGATGCATCGAAGAATGCCCTCTTAGAAGGAAGAATTGGATGTGCGCAGAGGATTCATCTTTCAACAGCATTTCCGACATTCACCATCAAAAGGAGGATCTGACACTAGCACTAGGATCTGTCTATGCTTGGACTGATTGGACGAGCATCCGCTTTTCGACATACCGAGACTTCTTATTCCTCAGCGAGCCTGATTCCGCATGGGCAACAAGGAAAGGCAATGAAATTGTTTAGATATCCCCGTCAAAGCAAGGAGCTGTTAGCTATATGTCTGCCTCTTCGGGACAGTTAACTTCTTTTCTTTTTCCAGCCTTTGAGGGGAGCCTCGCCTCATAGTATAGGGTAGTTGGAATGTCTTTGCAATAAGAGTGGAGAATCAGCTGTTATAGGCTGCAATAAATAATATATTAGGAATCTCTGTCTCTATGTCATCAAACGGTTTGATCAATTGAATTCTAAGAGCAGGGGGCATCCATAGTAGGAAGAGGACAAGGAAGTGATTGATCGGAGTTTGCCAGGCCAGGAGTTGAAGAAGGAGCTAGCATTTCTTCAGTGATCAATCTCGTTCCAACAATTGTTCTGACTCGTTTAGGTCAACTCGTCAATCCGTATCTAATAGCCGCCGAAAGCCAAAGCTTCACTCCAGGTCGAAATCACTGCCTTTCGATCAATCCTTTAGATTCTGATGGCATCAACATGACATTAGACTTTTTCCTTAGAGAAGCGGGTGAAAGGCGGCAGGCAAAGCCATAAGAGAGAGTCCTTCTTCCACGAATAGCGATTCCTATTCTGATAGCTAGGAGAGAAGAAGAGGGGCAACCTATATAAAGATTAAGGCGGATATTCTCTGCTGTTCTTGATGTCTATGAAAGTGTCTTCTCTTTGTAGTTTGGAGAGCAGGATGGCACAATGGGAGGTTCAGGAATCAAAGCCTTTGCCTTTCTCCTTGTTGTTAACTGTAGGGTAGTCGAAGATTTGTAGAATGCGTTAGAAGGCATTAAGGGTTATAAAGGAGAAAGCGGACTCACTTCACGAGCTGTAAGCCCAGGGAAGCTCTTTCACCTTCTTAATAGATCAACTAACCTGGACCCCGTAGCTCACCTTTCAGTCGAGGAAGTCGGATCTACTATATATATAGTCTATCCTTCCCACCACCCGCCTTTCTGGCAATATCTCCGCAAGAGCTTCTCCCTATTAGATATATATTCCTATAGAAAGAAGCTAATCCTGATACAAGATCCGAGCATGCGGGTCCTTTGGCTGGCTCTTTAGGATGGTTTAGCTATAGGAGACCGAGGTAGCCGTTGTTCCATCATCAAGGGCAAGTCTTCCTCATGGAAAGAGCATGAGCGTAGAACAAGGATGAATCCATAGAAAGAAGCCAAGATAAGATAAACTCAGAGCATAACAGAGTGCAAACCCACTCGAGAGAGCCTAAGAAAGAGCTGAAAAGAGGCAGCCCTAGTGAAGACCTTTCATGGATGCCTACTCAACAAATTCTTAGAGTTCCCACTATCGGCTAAGCGGAAGGAAGTGAAGAAAGAAAAACGGACTGGACCAGCGGGAAAGGGTGATCGATCATAAGGAAGGCTTACGTCTTCATCTCTTGCTTCCAAGTGAGAGTCAGGAGGAAGAAAAAGACCAAGCAAGGGTTAAGATTCGTTCTCACAGAGAATTAGGGAGAAGAAGACCGTAGGACTCTGAAGTCAGGGATATGAGGCTCGGTCTACAGGCCTTACGTCAAAGCCCGGGAACAGATGGGAAGTGCACCAACGCTCGGATATGAATTGGAACCCCCTCCGAAATTCGGTTCATACTCAAATAGATTCCCAATCCCATTCCACAATCTACGCTACGGGTCAGGGAGGCTAACCATATGAGGAGCCCCACCACTAGGACTTGTTCAAGCAACAAGTTGGTATGGCCCATTTCATACCTAATCCCATGGACATATCTGATCATTGAATGGGGGCCCTCCACAGGGATAGATACCCGAGTTAGGTATCAGTCCCACCTACCGATCATTAGTACAACGACCTGTCATATCATATACCCCAGACGGCCTGATCAGATGTTTCGGTACCAATGCAGTTAGTCTAATGCATTCTGGACTGGATATGGCCCACCTATCTTTCGAGGTCACTAGTTTACACTTTCACCAACCTTTCCCATATCCGTTTTTTATGAGCAAGGGATAAAGGCCAGACAGTAATCAAGCTACTTACAATTGGATAGTACCCCTTCCATCGGAGGACTGGGTGGAGAGTGACAAATATGAGAAAAGCCTACTTACTAGCCTCCGTGAGAGGATACCACTTTGGTAGATGCTAGGGATTGGTGAGTTAGGGCAGCGAGGGATGGTGTGACATGTCTGGTCATCGCATCGATGAGAACGATGGCCGATGATATCCGAGGAGATTAGGCACCGTCGGCTTTTTTTACCTCAAAGTAAACTCGTGCTTTTCGTCGTCCTTCCCTATCTAGAGCTGGAACTTGACTAGAAAAAGACTTTTTTTGATCCCATACTGACTTGTCTTCCTGTTGGTGGTTGTGAAAGTTCAGATTTCGAGCTTAAACAGCGGAGAAGCGGATAACCTTCTATTTTTTGGGGAGTCTTTCAGGATCGATTCAAAAGGCCAGTGAAAGTACGCGGACGGATAAATCCAACAAAACCACACCGTACCGGGCCAGTAGACCTTCTTTCTCTTCTCTGAAAGGCTGTCTCCTGCCCCCAACTAGCGAGCGGCTATAACCGATGGGCGCATGGCGACCACTACTCTACCCGAAAACTAGGGTTAAGTGGGGAACCTTCTCATCGTGTTAAGCTTGCGAGCCTGTCTGTAATAGGCCCAAGCGTCTCTTGTGCTTAATCTCGAGTCTATTCCAGTGAGAAGCTTCGCAATACCCTAACACTCCATAGGCGAAAGAAATCAATAAGGATAGATATATAGATTACGCACATAGTGGTCTGGGCATTGATTTCATGTAGTGCGTACCACCGGCGGAAAGTGATTCGCTTAACACACTTGTTCGCTTGAATACAGTAGGTAGGGAAGGACAGGATATTCCTCGTCGGTTCTATTCGGTGGTGGTGGCTTAGCTTTGAATTTCTTTCCACTCATTTTGGCTTTTTCCTTTTCTTATTCATGCTTGCTCCACTAGCCTCAAACTCCATTCCAATTTCGAATCGACCCATTAATTAGAGAAAGAAGGCTTTTCTGCTTAGCAGAACCCGATTCTCCGCTCAAAACATCTGATCTTCCGACTTAAACAACCGATTCCATTTCTATCCTTTTTTTTCTATGATCAATTCAATAAAGACTTCCTTCTCAACTGACAACCCCACCCGATGGGCCTGTTCATCAGCGATATTCTTTGTAGGGCTTTCGGCTGCCTTCCTTTATTTTTGGGCTAAGGCTAGCTTTCCTAAGTAAGTTCCAGAGTGCATGAGTGAATCTTGATCTGTATTCAAGGTATGCCCTTTCTAGTTCTGTTAGAATATTGACTTCGGTTAAGCTGAGGTTAGCGAAGTCAATCCTTTGCTTGGGTCCTAGGAGGTCGGAGATAAGAGCGCTGTGTTTAAGTCGTCTGGCCGTAATACTTTCTCTGCGCCAGTAAGAGTAAGAGCTTGAGAAGAAGGGAAAGAGGAAGAAGTATTCAAATAATTCACTCCTTTCCCGAAAGCTTGACTTTCTTCTTTCTTTATATACTTAATAAGACAATACTATAAAAAAAAGACTTGGACGAGATCAGATTGAGAACTATGAATAGTAGGAATAGTCTAAAGCAGTGGTTAACTAGAAGAAGAGTCAAAGACTTTTTCCTAGCCGCTGATGGAGACAATGTGGGACCTCGTGCTCAGCCGGTTGCTCTTTTAGATAAACCTCATTTCCGGAACATTGCCTCGGTAGAAGCAAACCCAACTAATACGCAAGCCCATCTCCCGATACAATCAAATCAAAGCAAAGCAAAAGTGCCTTGCGGCTGTCGCGCCTCTCTCTCTGTCTCTGTACCTTGTGTTTGTCCTTGTTGTTTAAGATTACTAGGGGTCTTTCTATTCCTTCCTCCGATCACAGACTTTGTTTGATCAAATTCCCCGGGGCTCCCCTCGAACTGATATCCAAAGATTCCCTGTAACAGGATGGTTTGAAATGATGGTTTATTACAGGTTCTGGTGACATGAATAGGATGAGCCGGAACATGGATAACGTAGTGGTTCGAGCCGGTCGAGAGTACGAGATTACTGACCGAAGACTCTTCCATTGAGATGGGCCGAAGCCCTGCTAGCGAAGGAATGCATCCAACAGTGTTCTGTCTCATTGGTCCTCTCATGCCATAATTTGCTCATAAATCCACTTTGTTCTCCCGGAAATAACTTTCATTATAATACATGACTTATGTGACTTCGATCTGATACCTCTCGATTCAGATAGGAAATGCGCATTTGTCTCATTTTGACTCTCCCCATCTCGAATTCTACTAATTGGATATGGGACTGGTTGTGAAGGGAAGCTTTGTGGGAGAAAGGAGGAAAAGGTCAGGCTAGTCAAGGCTTTACTCAAACATATGGGATAGATTAAGAGGAAGCCTTTGCCCCGGTAGCCAAGATGAAGTCTGTTCGTCTCCTGCTCTCTATTGCTGCGAATCGAGATTGGCCTCTGTTCCAATTAGATGTTCAAAATGCCTTCCTGAACGGGGACCTCAAGGAATAAGTTTACATGAGTCCTCCACCCGGTTGTGTAAGGGGGGGGGGAGAACAAGAGAGGTCAACTGGAGTGGAAGCCAAACGACGGGGCCGATAATCTGTGATCGATCCGAAGAACCACTGCCAGATACGATTCTGCTCCCCCTTCGTACTACCAATGCGATTCTTGCCCGGCTTTCTTTCGGCTTAAGAAGGCTGCGGTGAGAATGAGGATCACTTCGGAACTCTAGGAAAATGGGCGTTTTAGGGCGGGATCTAAAAGTTCTCCAACGTGTTGCGGAGCCTTCGGCCGTGAGAGGGTCTGTCTTTTGGCTTCCTCAGGGCCGTGTGAAGCTTAGCTTGCTTTAGCAGCCACGTGATGATTCAAGATTCGTGGTAGGCGTAGGAGCTGGGCGAAGCGGTAGCGAAGCTCAGGTGGTGATGCAAGTGCGCGGTGAGCGTAGTAGCCCCCTCGGGCATGCTCTTTGTACAACCAAGCGAAGAGCTAGTGAGGGCCGGAAATATCGTATGTAGTGTAGAATCGGATCTGACTTTACTAGGATTGGAACAAGCGAGGAACGAGTGACCACAAGCTCCGCTTAAGCGCTCGACATTTAGCTTAAAACATGTTCATCATGTGGCCGAGCGAAGCGCACCTGCGTGAAGCAGCCTAGCATCACTTTAGATAGGAGCAGAATGGATGACTTACAACTGAAAGTTCTTCGGATCGATATATCGTACGACGTAATGGAGATCTTGGTCTAGGTCCGGTGGTTCGCAGAATTCGGGACCTAACGATGTTCGATTCGTCACATGAACGGGAGCGGACGATTCCCTCGTCTCTCCCTTTTTCGGGGAATGGCTGCAATCACAAGCAAGTGATTGAATGAGTGGGGGGAAAGCACATGCGGGATAAGCAGGTCTTTCAGGAGACGGTCTAGAAAGAAAAGAGAACTCTCAACAAGCTGGAACTAATCAAGATCAATAGGAAGAGGAGTTAGCTAGAAATTCATTTTTTGACAAAGTTCATGCCACGACGATCTATATGGAAGGGCTGTTTTGTTGATGCATTCCTGTTGAAGTTGAAAAAGAGACAAACACTCATGTTTCAGCTCCCGGATCTGCTTGGATTCTCGTAGAATAAGAGGAGCCGTCTTAGGAAATGACTGAACTTAAAAGACAGATGCCACCGCTGCGAGGCGAGGGAGTAACTTGTCTGATCTTGCGGTGCACTCACTCCCGTTACGAGAATGAAATGACGCCCCAGCTCGACTCGAGACCAAGACTCCTTACAACACAACTCGCACCAATAGCGGCACTGAGCGGCCGGAGATTGATTGAAAAGGCAGCCGCCCCTCCCCCCGCCTACCTACTCGTGCTCGTAGCTCGATCGGAGGTTAAGAGTGTGGTCCGGCGGAAAAACAGAAGTCGTCCGTATCAAGTGATACGTTAATTGCTCAGTAGTGCTTCGCCACTACCGTTGCTGGCGGAAATAGCTTAATGGTAGAGCATAGCCTTGCCAAGGCTGAGGTTGAGGGTTCAAGTCCCTCCTTCCGCTCTTGGCTTCGTCCGTCGTTTAGTGGTAACGAGTAGAGTAGGCATCGCCTCTCGATCCAATCCGTCTTTCCCTGGCCTCCCCACCACACTCTTGATACGAAAGAAACCTCCCGCCATAGAATAGAGAAGAAAGAGATAAAAAGTCTGGGTCCCCTCGATCACCCTTCCCTTGAACCTGAACTGGTCGAGAGAGATGAACCCGCACCACATTTGATAACCTTCGAACCGAAACCCCCAACTCTCCATGGAATTCCAGAACCTAAACAACTCAATTGAGAGCTCCGTGACCGGTTCAATTCAAGGGAAGGTCCACCAATAATGGAAAGGCCATCCCCCTCCCTATCCGTTTCTTGATCCCTCATTCCACGAATTCGTTGTTACTGATTCATTCAAGGACTGAAAGCTTTTCGTTTTATGAAAAGGCATAGACTCCCCACTTCTTTGTCTTATTAGCGCAGGTCTTCGTCAATGATGAAAGCCGCTTAACTGAAGACTCGAGTTGAGAAAGAGGGCTAGGCCAAGGATAGGAGGGCTTTCAGGGA
>NW_028196889.1:32500-35000 GCF_037176805.1 Vigna unguiculata
AGAAGAACATACCACCGGTTGATTCACTTGTCTGATTCGGTATGTAGGCACAGAGAAAGTGTTCCAGCTTGAGCCAAGAGAGTCTCAACCTTCTATGTAGTACATCCACAACTTCTCAGCTCTTTCATTGCAACTCACCACCCAACAATGGCCACCCTCCCTAGGTTTAAGATAATAGGGCTTGATGCCTAGCGGCTTCCTTTGACGGGTTGTCTACCGATCTCACCGGTTCACTCCCTTGAGGAATGTTCCTCGAGTCGTGATGCTTTGATTGTCGTCTTTCGAATGAAGGAGATTAATAGATTATTCTTTTGAAACATATTCTTTTGCGCAGCATTAGTCTTTTCTTTTCAGACTGCTGTTCAAATCTCTTTTCAGCTTCTGCCTAAAGAAAATGGTCAGATCAATCATAGTTAAAGGAGGAGTTTCACGGGAGAGAGTGGTTGTCAAAGACTCAAACGACTTCAGCAGACTTCCCGGTCACTAATCACGATCAGTCATTTTGACTCTCACTGCTAAAAATTATTGGAGAATCTTCTCCATCTTGTCTAAGTGCTGAGACACGCTCGTCCCCTCTTGCATCTTGCTTGGAAAAAACCGTTGCCGAAGAAACTTCATGTTTACCATTGTCACTGACTCATACATTCTCTGTGGAGTCTCCCAGATTTCTCATGCAGACTGAATGTCTCCCACTGAAACTAGTACCTTATCCTTGACCACCATTAGCACAGCTTCGAAGAACCTCTTTTTTTTACTGTCCACAACTATAGATGTGTTCATTTCTTTTTTTTTGGCTACAACGGGTACGCTCTCTATAAGATTTGCTCGGGGCTGTTCACTTTCACTTGGTCGCCTGGTATCTTTGAAACCTCTTTGCTTGCGGAGGCAGGAGTGCGTCTGAGAGAGCGCTTCGCGAAAGAATCGTGTGGCGCGGTGAAAGGTTTACCGTTGGGGTTTCCGGCCCCCTGGTCTTCACCTAATTGTGGAAGAGGGGAGGTGCATTGAGTATAAACTCTCTCTCGCGCCTTTAGCTTGTTCCTGTTCGTCTATTCGGGACGGGGCAGGCAGCCCACATACATGAAGAGAAGAAGAGAGGAGAGGGGGTTCCCTGAGATTAAGGTGTCAAGGCGGTCGAAGAAGGCCACAAGTGGAAGCAACCGATGCTTTGGTCATTCAGTTGACTCCGCCAGTCCGTGCTTGCTGTCATGCTGGCGCAGGGCTTTCGGCCTTACCTACTATTGGATTTGAACCAATGACTCTCGCCGTATGAAAGCGATACTCTAACCGCTGAGTCAAGTAGGTCAAGCTGAGTCAAGTCAGATAAAATAGACCCCTATCAGAGAAAGCGTTATCACTATACGAGAGATCGGCCTATTCACTCAGCTAGGGAATAAGACTAACCTAATTTCCCTATTCACTGAACCCAAGACTAAGGGCAAAGATAACTTCCTTTGCCCCCTTCCTTCAACTTATAGGATGGAACCCGGACTCCTAACTAAACCCTCTTCCTTCCGATTGATTGTCTCGATTTCACTGCCTTGGTTGGCCACCATGCCTACTTCTCTCCAATGCCTCCTTCTTAAACCCCTTCGTACTGCAATCCAATCAATCGATCGATCAAGAGGCTAATCTCTTTTGTTTGGGCCGGTAGCTAAAAGTCCTCGCCTTCTCTTGAACAAGGGAAGGGCAGCATAGCATTAGCTTCAATTGAACAAGCTCAACCTTGAAAAAGAAAGGTGGTAGGCCGAAGAACCGTTGAACGCTTCAACTTGGCCACTGAAGAAGGCGAAGGCTGGGCAAGAGACTAGGCCAACTTACTGCTTACTGCCATGGTTTAAGCTTTAGGCTCCATAGACGGAACTTTTTGTTAGGTATTAGGGAGGGGAGGACACCACTCAGCACCTAAGGTGGGGTTCAATGCCTAACAAAAACGGCCAAAAGAAAAAAAGAGATGTATGGCTGAGGGGAGGAGAGAAAGAACGCATGCATGGGGAGTCTGTCGGAGGTTCGATAATCTATGATAGGACATCTAAGGCTAAGGAAGAATGAAAGGAAGTCCATTACTGAGAGAAGTGGTGATCTCGTCTTGCTTGCTGGGAGAGAGAAAGCTTCCGGACCACCTTTTCCAGCCAGATAGCGAGCGATCACTCAGCAATGAACACTAACTGAAAGCGGCCGGGAAAGAGTAGCCATCCCTTACGGGAATCGAACCCGTGTCTTCGACATGAAAAGACGGTGTCCTAACCACTGGACGAAAGGGACCAAAAAGCCATTCTTCATATACCTCAGCTCCGAGAATAGAAGTGGTTCGTTTTGTTTCTATACGCAATTCAAGATTTCGTTTGTGTTCTGGCGATTTCTGATGTGAATTCGGCGGGTCGTCCCCCCTTCCTACGGGTTCCCCCACCAGAGCCCGCTTACGGCACGCATGACGCATGGTTACAACCTTTGCCTTAGCGTACAGCGAGTTATATAGAAAGCATGAACCACCTCGAACTCA
>NW_028196889.1:40000-67790 GCF_037176805.1 Vigna unguiculata
TTCGGTACATGTATCAGTCCGTGAGTGAAAGGGTCACCACTACTGAGGATCTCCCCCCTAATCTTAGATAGGTCGTCTGAGGGTTCGCCGCGGTTCATTGCTGTGCTTACACACTAGGCTACCCTTCTCCGAAAGCTCCGCGGGACCACCTACCACTAGTCTTCGGCCGGAGGGGTTTATTGCACAAAAACGCCGGGACGCAGGCTCCCGAAGAGGGAAGCCCAACGAATGTCAGATGCAAAGCCCCGCACCTCATTAAGATCATATTGGCATACTCTCCCAAAAAAAAAAGAGCAGACCCCATTGAAGACGAGAGTGAGGTACAACAAGGCCATTTCTGTCCACCGCCCTTCTCACGGAGCCGTACGTGGACGTTACCGTTCATACAGCTCCCAGCCGGCAAGCAGTTAGCCTCCCTCTACAAGAAAGAATGGAAGTATGGATGAATCGACATCAAATAAAATAAATAGAGGAATTAGGTTTTTCTTTTCAGCAATAACATGATAAGAGCATCCCTTTCACAAAAACCTACGGGTCCTCCCCCTTATCCTGCCTGCCACTTCAGCACCTTGTGATCTTCTCAAAGATCATTACGAGCCCTCTCCTAGAATGTTTTTGTAGATTCCGAGAATTCCACGGTGGATCAGGATGAGTATGTCCTGGATTCATTCTCATCCTGGAGCTTCTGCTCTCCTCCGGGGAGGGGTTTTGATAGATAGAGAGGTGAGTCGAGGGTAGCCCCCCGCTTGACCGATTTCTCGGAACGGAATCAGAGGAGGTTTGAGCTCGACCCGCTAACGAGCCCCTGAGAAAGCCTTGGTAAAGTCAAGCGCGTTAGCTCTTTTAAGTGAAGGCGCGCATCCTCTTGCTGGGAGAGGGGCTAATGCCACTCGCCCTAATGAATAAATAAACAGGAGAGGGGTGAAGCTTGCTTACTTGTTAGAGTAAGGAGCTTAGGCTTTCGAAAGCTCAATCCCTTGCTTGTTGTTTTCGAGCCGGAGCTCGCTGGGTAGTGAAGTGGTCCGTGAAGGTTAAATCACACTTGTGTTAAGCAAGCCGAGTAGTCAGACTTAAGATTTAAGCAGCTGTTGGAGAGAAGACACCAGTCAGACCTGCAAGCACCGGGTAGTACGCAGCGGCAGTTTTCAATCATACAATGTGTACTCGTAGTCTGACTTTTAGCGGTAGTCAGCTGTCCTCGTTCTCCTCTTTTCATTGCCCTATTGAGTTGAGTAAGGGTCGGTGTTTGCAAAAATGTCGAGCCGACGGGGTCAGGTACCAGTAGTGACAATGGCAAAGGGGGGGAGCTGGACACTGCTGAACCGGAAGAGATTGCTCAGGATGAGTGTCTGGGTAACAAAGCCGAGAAGGGTGTAGTCAAGGTGCGAGTTTAACGAGCGAGGAGAGTGATTTGGCCCATAGAAGCGAGGATCTGGAAGAGAGGGTTGATACTGGGTCAACTATGGCAGTGACTGAGGGGGACTTGTTCTGTGATAAACAAATGACTCCAAACAAGAACCTCAGGGCAGCCAATCCTAAGAAAAGAGGTGAACCTGAAGCAGTAAGAGTAAGCGTGGTGCTATGACCTTTTTCGAATCGAATGATTCAGCGCTCTCAGAAAGCGGATCAAAGGCTTCCTATTCAACGGATTCGGATTATTCTACTTTAGATGCTTCCTCGGCCGCGCAGTACGTACTTCTGTTTGGAGAGTCTGTTCCTTACTTAGCTAGGACTTGGAGTGACTAGAGTAGCCCCTCTGTATCCGAGCCTTTTTGTTTATGCACCTGAAACGGCTTCCGATTTTACTTACTTATAGTAAAGTAAAGTGGATCGACCCCGTTCAGTAGAATTCCGAAGAAAGAAGGCTAGGCTTCTTGAACCAGAGCTAATTCGATCTTCCCCTTTCGACAATGTGTTTGAATAGCAAGCAAAAGTACCACGACCGAACAATTCAATTCGGTTAACAAACTACTTCTAGAATGAACTACATCCATCAACCGGCATACCTTTCTTCTCGTAACTACGATCTGTCTTCGTTCGGTGTTGATATGATCTTTCTATCAAGAGAAGATCGGGAATTGCCGCTAGGCTTTTCTTTTAGCTCTCACTCATCCCGGGCGATTCTGATTCTTATTGGCCACTAAGGAGTAGTTGTTTTGACCAAGAGAACGAGCTAGACAGAAAAGGTACCACCGAAAGAAGGTCGACCTCACCCCCTTTGGTAAACCGAAGCAGAGAAAGAGGAAGAAGCAAAGCTAGGCCATTCGATTAGGGATGTTCTCACCTGTGCGTACTATCTTGAAGAAGGAATATAAAAAAGAACCTGATTCTTTTTCGCATCTCCCAAGTTCGAATGCTTTTTTGCTGTTAAAAGAAATCGAATACCATTCGTGACCCAATTCAAAAACGGAGTGACTGAAGACCTCCTCCCCCTTTCCCGCCTATCCCTCCCGCAAGAGAGGACTCGTTCTGGCTTTAAAGAGCCTCTTTTTTAGCAGTCTCGCCCATAAGATGAAGATTGACCATCTCTTCTTCCAAGCTTCTTTCTGCTTCTTCTCGGCGTAACGAAAGAACTAGATGAGGAGAGGCCTCCGGTTTCAAATCCCTACCCTACGCCTTACGAGGGCGCCCTAGCCAGATTCACTCCCAAGGGTCAATCAAGCCTTTGAAACTAGTTCAAATAGTCGTCACAGTCTTCGTTCCTGCTTTCAACGAGACTTTCTTAGCTGCATCAGCTTGTAAAACTCTCTCTCCTTCACCAGGAAAGGGAGAGCGGACAAAGTACCAGACGATTTGGGTTGGGTAAGAAGAGCGTACGATAAGAGTAAGCAGACGATGTCGATAGAAGACGATTCGTGGGATCTTCCTAAAAGTAAAATAAAGATAAAAATGAGCTAAGCTAAAGAAGGTATGCCCAGCCCATGAAATTCGATGTCGAATGAGTACGATTTCGAGCATAAAGAGAGAAGAAAAAGGAACTATTTAGCAAGAATCTAGGTTTAGCAAGATAGCTGCCAGAAAGACTGAGCTTAGGTGCATAGCGCTTAAATAAGTGGTTGAAGAGTAGCTTTCCATCCCGACAATGACTACTGACTTTCCATTTTTGGGATTTCACTTCACTTAAAAGACTGGACTTCCAGCAGCAATGAGAGCAAAGGCAAGGAATTGATGCGCCTCGAAGAATGGGGCAAGGCCAATTTCCAGACAATGGCAAGTGCTTGAGAAGGAGCTGTGAAAGAAGGGGCTGCTAGAGAATAGGGAGCTCTTGAAGAAGAAGGGATTGCGGGGTGAACGGCATTCTGTTGTACTACTAACACTAGCTGTACTAGAGTAGTTTAGTAGCGCCTTTTGAATCAAAATCAAATAGGCGAACCCTTTCCGAATCCGAAAGGCGAACAGCCCGCATTGCAAGCAAATAGATAGCCCCCGCCCGTTTGAGTCGTTGCGAGCCGGAAAGCGTACCGGCAGTTTGAGTCACGAAAGGGCCGCTTGCTTAATCTTTATTTTCTTATTTATATATATATATACAAACAAAGAAGAAATTTTTTTATCCAATTGTTCATTCCTGGGAAGAGGAAGAAGCAGATAGAGCAAAGGCCTCCTCTTTCCGTCCACTCTTCCCGAAGTGAGCGAATTGCATGTAGAGATCCGTAGGGGCTTATAGTTTAATCGGTTGAAACGTACCGCTCATAACGGTAATATTGTAGGTTCGAGCCCTACTAAGCCTACCACCCCCTTCTCTTCACCCGATACAAGAAGGCAGTCGAAGTCCCCTCCACTCTTCATTTTATGGGAAGACATCGCGTTCCTAGTCGATTTCCCTCATTGCACTGTCCCCTTAATGCTACGAAGTGAAGCAGGCATAGAGACCAACCAAACCATAGGGTATCTATCCTGTGATCTTTCATCAACCCCGGCTCGGTATCGGTAGTCTCAGTCTTTCCCTGCCTGCCCTGGTATGAGTTGAGAGTTTAAGAGGGAGTCTTATTCTACTCTAGGCTCACTCCACCCCCTGTCTTGTCTTATTTCAGGACTCGATTGTTAAGAAATCCCTGACTCTGTCTTTGGGCTAAAGCCTATAGTTCTCTCCTCACTAACGGAAGTATCTTAGTAAGTAGCATCAGCTCTTCCGGGGGGAAAGCCTAAGTCAGGAGTTTTAGCGGGCTATCCACAAGCATTAGTTCTCCCCCTGACCCGCCTCCCAACCTCAAGATCATCAGCGGACGACGCCTTCTTCCGAAAGTCCTCCCTCTTTGCCCCAGCGAAAGATACTTAAAAAGATCCGTATCTGATTCCTCGGGTCTTGCTGCGTCAGCTACCGTAGATAGGAATAAAGCTTAGTAGTAGGAAGCAAATAAAAGAAAGTATGCCCTACATGTCAACAGGGTGGAAGTTCAAAGCATCGAAGATGAGTACATGGAAGCACCAATGAAGAAAGTCCAGAGTGCAGATATAACCTTCTCGACAGAAGACATCTTGCTGGACAGGAAGAAGCATACATAAGCGGCCTCTTTTTCTCACCGAAGGGACTATACCAACCAAACCAAAAACCGGAAGAGGGATGCGCCATTAACAGCTTCAATACTGCCTTACGCATAATTTGATCATCGGCAGGGCGAGTTGATGGGCTACCATGACAGTAAAGAGCTCACATTTCAAGGGAAGATCGCCTCTGGATTCAGGATCAGACTTCGGAGCTTGTGCTCTACTAACGGAAGTAACCATACTAAGGGGTTTTCCAGGAGGAAGGGACCAGGCCCCACCTATACCTTGAGAGTGGGCAACGAGATGGCCTACTAGGTCCTACCCAAACCATGATTCGAATTTGGAATAGAGAAGGTCGGTTTATCTATATGCGGAATCGGCCTTCAATCCATAACTTTTCTAGTTGAGTTGACTACATTCCCACCCTTCTGCAGTCATCATTGACGAATTAGCATCAACGGGGTTTATTCAGTTTTACGACTCCGCATCCGCTCGTGACGGACTCGGGTCGAGGAACTCACTCAAAAGACTGACTTCGAATTCAAATTTTTAGTTTTAACTGTTTTTCTAAGGCCACTTAAAAAGAAGAGATTTTGCCCTGATCATTAGTCAAATCAAAGGGAAGTATAGGACTCTTGATTCGAAGTTACAGCCGTACCATAAGTATCTAGAATCCGTGGTATCCCGATTCGAAGATGTTGAGTTCCACTACCTACAACGAGATCAAAACTGTTTTTAAGATGCTTTAGCTACTCTAGCCTCTATGGTGGATATGCCGTCGGACGCTGATTTGCAACCCTTGCCTTGATAGTGCAAAAGAGAGAAAGACCAACTTTCTCTCTTTTATGGATCTAACGGCATAAGAAGGTTTTCCGTGGTACTCAAACATAAGAGCAATCAGGCAATACCTGACGAATACTACACCCATAGATAGGGTAGCACTCAGAAAGATAGCTGCCCGAGGGAAGGAAGTTTGATTTGATAAGAGGCACCACAGCGGAATCTACCTGAAGTGTGGAGATAAAAAGGCTTATGACGGAAATCCATAGTGGGGGCCTAGATGAATGGCCATGGATGAAGACTGTGCTCAGTTTGTTAGGAGGTATTACAAGTGTCAAGTCAAGTTCATGCCAATCCTATACAAAGTAGTATTAATAAAGAGGATAATCATGCAGTAGCTGGAATAAATCTAGATGAAGTTGCTGTTATAGCACATCTAAAACGTTTTGAATGCTAAAAAACGAAGATAAGACTGCCGTTAATAAGGTTTGAAATTGAAATGAGTTTCATGTCAGTAGGCACACCTCAGCTACAGTTGTTGATGGAAACAAGGGTTTACATTGAGCAAATCGGAATAGCGTGGAATTCCTTCATCATCATTTAGGCTTTTCTTGGTTTGTATTGATGACATTCTTTCTTAAATACAAAAAGGTAACTTAACTTCAAGTAACTGCTATGAGAGCCGAATCCCTTTAATTCGATTCATTAGGTTGGGAATAGTCCTTACTTTACTGAAAGCATAGACTGAATTAGGAATATCCCAGGTATTCTTGCAAACAGCGTATTAAAATGAAAGGAAGATGCCCCATCGATAGCTATCTGTATGGAAGGAAGAGAGAGAGCCTTGGATTGCTTTGGATGCTCTAATAGTCTACGATGGGAGAATAGAAATAGTGAAGGGTGAAGAGGATAGGATCGGTAACGATGAACATTCAATTTCTCTTTTGAGATACTCAAAGGTGCTGATGAAAGAAGAGTTTATGGAAGCATGAAAGAGTTTGCAGTCCAGCTAACGATTGAAGCACAGATATCTTTGCGTAAAGGAATTCGCCTTCTTCAATCAATCGACATACTTACCTTTTTACCTGTGATCCATGAGTCCCATTGTATCAATACGGGTGGTTCAATCAAAGAGTCATAAGTGGTCATCGCTTGGAAATAGAAAGAGTCATGGTATTGCCTACTCATGTTACTGATCATTATACGAACTTCAGCCTTTTCAAGGGGATCAGCTCATATCTTTCTATTTTTTAAGAATTTATTCTTTCCCTCGGGGAACGAAGGCTATAAGAGAATCAGTTGCTTATATAGGAAAGGAAGTAAAGATGAGCTCTCTTATGACCCTAAGGGCTAACTGAACTCACTTGAAAGAGGGAGACAAAGATGTGAACATGAAGTTCAGAAGTTCCCCAGACGTGGGTATGGACTAGGGACGGAGATTCTTTGAAAGAAGACCCCTTTCTTAAGCATATAGCTAGCATTCCTTCAGAACCAGTTCTTCGTGCAATAGGGTTCGTTCCTCACACAAGAATGCCTCCATTTGAGAATAAGCTGCTTCAACAAGTATCCATTGGTTTACTAGTAAGCATCCAGCGCCATTAGAGATCCTCTATGTACATCTAAGGGCTCCTTGCTCATGTTTTCAACATAGATCCTACTTCCGGGTATAAGAAAGAACCAAGACCTTCCTTTTAGTAAAAGATGGGTTTGCTTTTGCTTCGGTTAGAGCAAAACCTTCAGCCCAGCTCCCCGGTTCGAGGACGGGTCAGTGCAAAGCACTTTGTTGATGATTGCAGGCGTCATGTTAAGGCTTTAGTAAAAGGAGCATTGTTTACAGATTAGAATGATTCTAGAACTGCGAAAGCGGACACCCTTCTAAATAGACTTAGGTTGGATAGTTACTTTAGAGTGGAGGCTGAGGTAATAGTTTGAAGGCTAATTACATTTGCTGTGGAACCTGTCGAGGCTGGTCAAGATCAATAGGCCAAGTTACTTTGAAAGCATTCCAATTTGAGTTCCCTTTGTAAGCCCTGCTCTCGGAAAGTTCCCTGCCGAGCAATCCTCTCTTTACCTGCTACTGTGCTAAGGATTCCCTTCTAACAGCAAATAGGCCAGATCAAGCGCTCGAAAGCTAGTAATGAATTAGCTCAGGTAAACAGAAAGAATCAAAAGAAGAAGAGGAGATAGTATCCCAGGAAAGAGGATATAGAAAAAGAAAGGTATCCCCATTGAAGAAGCTGGTAGTTTTTCGGGTGGATTGCTTTTCATAGCTATCTATCATACCCTTGGATTGCTACTTTTCTTCTCTCTGTATAAAGTCAGAGGGATCGTTTCGCTGTAATGCTTGCTTTTCTTTTTAGCTACTCCCATACAATACAATTCCTTTGAATTGTTCACTCTATGCGGTATGGCTACAAAGCGAAGAAGTCGGAATTCATCGCCTGTGGGAGCTTGCAGGCTCTCCTTTCTTTGACGCATAAAGACTTTTGTTAAGATAGGAGATTAGGAGTTAGCTAGAGAAAGACGAGAATCAGCTTAACGTAGACTCTTCCTCTTTTGCAGCCTATTTGTACTTTGTTTGAATTGCCCTGTGAAGCATCTGGAGTTGGAGGGGTTCACCTTGATGGGGTTCCATTTCGTAGAGCTCAATCCCATCTTATAAGTCGAGTGACTCCAGTGATGTTTAGCCGCGATAGATATGTAGCTCGGGGCCTTCTTGCAGGTCTTATCGTACCACTTGCTCTCAATCCTGTAATGCCCTTGTTATAGAAGCCTTTTCATTTCAAGTGCGGGCTATTCCCATTGGCTTGAAAGCCTTTTAGTACCCTAACGATAAGCTAAGACCAAACTGATGTGACCCACGCACACCCCTGAGTCTTAGGCCCTTTCATTAGAAAGAAAGCCTGTAGGGGAAAGGCCCAGCCCACAAAAGCTCAGTTTCAATTGAGTCTAAGTGGAATACACTACGCCATATAGTTCGGGATAAGAAAGCGTCTGACCTGCGTTAGGAGGAAAGAGTTGTTCAAGAAGAAAGCTGTACATGAAGGTACGGTATCTGCAGTTGGTTTTTATAGAAGTGGCGGTCTTGAATAAGCAAGCGGTGCAATTTCTGTTACAAAAAGAGCTCTTGAGTAAATAGAAGCTCTGGTCCTATCCTGTTGATGACGAATAAGAGTTTTTGCTATAGCCTTTCTGTGCTGATACCAACTAGTATCATATAGTTGAGTGAAAGCTATATATGCCTTGCATTCCGGAAGTTCTCGCTTACCGAGCCACGCGAATACAGACCGGTGCTTGTACGTCTGCCCATTCCAGGATCGATAGAGTCTACGAACGGAGTGAACCAAGTCAAAGAATTGTTTTCGAGACCAAGAGTGAGTCGTAGATAGAAAGACCTCTCCTATCCGCTGCTCATGGACGGGACTCTGGGAAAAGAAAAGGGTTCTTAGATACCTTCTTCAGTTCTGTAGAGAAATGAAGTCCTTCTTTACTTGAGCACTGGTTAGTCCGCTGGCAGGCTTTCTTTTGGAACTAAAGCATAATATGACTTGCTTCATTTCTTTCTTCCTCGTCCCTTAGGCAAGGGCAGGAAGCCCTATTTAAAATGGGATAGATATATGGAGTGTTGTACTATCACCTGGACTAAAGTTCTCCTATTTACTTTGCTGATTAAGCAAGCACTTTCTCTTTTTTTTCACTTGATAATGTTTACCCCACCTACTTACTTTTCAAGCCAGGAAGAGGACTAGTCTCTTAGTTAGCCAGTAAAGGTGTCAAACGAGAACGAGCAAGGGATAGGTAAAGGTTCAAGAGAATAAAGGAAAGGTTCAAGTTTTCTCGTAAAGCACTATTGCTATCATTCCTTCCTTACAACCAAGCGTAGACCTTTTTTAGCAAAAGTGGATAGGACTAAAGAATAGCAGCAAATCTCTCAGGTGGAAACCCAGCCGAGTTTAGAAGGAGAAGCACCCCTTTATTTCAATAAGGAGTGTGAAGGAGCCGAAAAAGGCTGCTATTAAAACGTTGAGAGTTATAGGAAGGTTTCCATACTGGACTCCTATGGTTTCACCCTGTATACAAATAGCACTAGACTACTCATACTCATCTGAATCATAACTCTTAGTAACCCAAAAGACTGATTATAACAGTCAAGAACTTCACACCGACCATTCTTATGTATTTCAATACTACCCCAGTGACAGTGAAACGCTCCCTACTCATAAAAGAATGAATTTTAGGTATACTAAAATGATGTTAATATTTTTATTCATTCCTTTCAATAGTTACTATTGTCATATAAAGGAATGAGAATTTCATTCCAATTACAGATTCTTCGCAATCGATGCTAATGATAGAATCAACGTCTCTCCACTCAGAAATAACACCTGTGTATTCTCTTAACAGGCTACTAGCATTATACCCTAAATCCATCATTCCTACTATAGCACAATTTACTATCATTGTGAAATTGTTTATGTTTAAAATAAAGCTCCAAGCATAAATTCATCAAATATAAAGATTTTATTATAAGACTTTTTTCTAATATTTGCCGGTAGACGAATTGTAATCTTCAAATAGTGGGGTTAAGTGGTAATCACCGCATCGAAGAGTCATTTTATATTTAGAGTATCTTCATACGGGATTTGATCCTTTTTGAAATAAGACGACAACATATATATATCCCTTAGACTGGTAGTAATCAAAATTAAGATCTATTTAATCATTAATCAAACAATCCATAGTAAGAAAACTATTAGTAGAATAAGATCTTTTTTATTCATATAATTGTAAATACACCCCGTGTTTAGAAACAGACTAGCTTGACTCACTCAACAATCATGGAATCCGGATCCGGAAGTGACTGAACTCCCTTTTGAGCTAACTGCATCGGTTATGTCGACAACAACATATATATTCTCTAGCAAAAGAAAGCACTGACCTAGACTAGATCTCTTCTACCGCATCAAGAGGAAATCCCGATCCCGCATTTGATAAAGTTTAGCTATGCCCACAGCTCTTTCAAAGTCAAGCAGTCTTTTCAAGAATAAAGTCACAGTCACACCGCTAATAGGCGGAAGAAGAGATTCCCAGCTATTGACTCTAATAAGACTCATAGCCGTACCGCAGAAAGAAGGTCAACCTGACCCCAGGTAATCACAGCTTTCTTCCCCTCAGGTCAAAGAGTAAGAACTCGCTTTCGAGCTAACCTTACATGGAGCTACCTGCCAACAAGAGTTCTCATTCACGGCTAACTAAGCATTCGTTCGGAGTTGACAAGGGAGAGGGTTTCCTATATTATGTTGTGATGGATAGGCTGGCTGCACTCCCTTTGAGGTAAGAACAGTTCCTTTTGATTCAATTGCAAGAAAAGAACCCATTTTAGAGTTTTATACGGCCCAACAGTATATTTATACATCTTCCTAAAAATAAATAGACTATCCTAATAAAGAGATGACAGAAGCATCACTCTGTCTGTTGGATGCCCTTCTTCCTGGCAAGATCAGATAAAGAATTGCCTTTGGCTAGGAAAGCACAGTCAGACTAGTGCCACGCCCAAAGCACAAAGACTGCTTATTCCCGCTAAAACAGAAAAGAGACAGGACCTCTTATGCCGAGTCATAAAGTCAAGTGCTAACGTGCAGCTCCCATTCCTCCACCAAGAGAAAGCCTAAGAGAAGACCATGCTACCAGTCCTAGCTGGCACCGAAGCCAAGGGAAAGAAAGCATTTCAAGAAGAGACAACCAGTACGCCTACTTAGCAATTCCTCGTAAATAAAGATGCCGAAAGTCAGACAATAGATAGAGAGTCTCAGATCATAAGTAGTTCTTTGAAATAGAAAATAGGGACCTTTTTCACCGAGGTCTGGTTTTGATTCCTTAGAGGCATTCCAACATGTAGCCCATTATCCGACCTTTCCTTTCGCCAAGACTGTTAGAAAGGATGTAAAAAAGGAAGAGGTAGAAACCGAGGGATAGTGAGTTGTTGGGAGGTTCCCCTGGGTGATCCATTCAATTAGTTGCAAAAACTGGTCTAGATAGAAAGTGAAAAATCCCCCACTTCTAGAGATGGATACGACCAACCAAGGCACTTCGTTCTAAAGACAACAGATGCTGCCGCTGCGAGACAAAAAAGTGGCTCCTCGGAATAGCAAGCCAGGTGTGATAGTGTTTTCCGATCGTCGTGCGGAACTGCGGAAAGCCTAGTTCACTTAAAATAACTGACTCCACTCGGCTGAGAGATGCCCATCGATCACTCGAAGCTCCACCAACAACTCGCGGCTCAGCCTGTGATTCAGTAGATCGAGCTCACTACGCCCTACGACAACAGCACGGATAGCTTAGCTTACTTGCCAGTCTCCAAGGGGTTGAACTACACTGTTCCAATAGCTTTGACTCCCTAACATTGATTTGATTCCCGGGTTAGAATCTTGTCCACGACCATCCCTGACTCTTTCTCCCCTTCTAAATAAGGCTATTCTAGTTCAGGCAAGCTATTGACTCCATTCCTGATAACCCATATACCCCCCGGTGTATACAATGATGATTATAAAATCCAAGTCTTTCAAGGCAAGCACTAGCCACTGTAATCGAATCCTCCTAATCCCTAAAATAGGCCGCCTTCTTGTAGGGATTTTGTCACTTTTGGTGTGCCCCGCCCGCGTGGACCTCTTGCATTGCTCCGGGTATAACCAGGACTAGTTTGCTTTCAAGTCGTCGAAAGATTGAGAAAGCAGCTAATTCAATTGCATTCGGAAATAGCGTGCAACAACCGTCAAATAAATAACAAGCACCACGTCGAAGGTCTTATTAGCTTCCTTGCTACGAGACTACTAAACCGGTATTTCTTGCTTTTTGCTATCAATTTGACCGTGAAATTCAATTAACAAGATTCCGGCATTCCTACTTCTTCTAATTAATATCGTCATAAAAGTAGTTCGAATGCGTCACTATGCTTTCTTCATGAGCCTCCGAATAAGGCTACCAAGCAAAAGGAAGAAGTTCGACCTTAGACGAGCCGGAGCGAAGGAGGGATTGTAACACAGCTTGCTTCGAGAAAAAAGTCAAACCTCTTCCTCATTGCACTGCTCAGCTGCCTTGGTATCCGTGTTAGGAAGTCAAAAACACTCCTTGCCGCTGCCAAACATGTATGTTGAAGTCTCGGAAACATGTTTAACTCATTGACATTTATCGGAGAATCGACAGTTCGTCTCGGGTAATCCTAGATCAATCATAGAGCTGGGGCCTTCCCTAAGCCAGAAGATACCTTCTCCTATTGATTAACTTCCTTAAAACCTTTCTCCAGCAGTCGATTCTTCTATAATTGGATTTTCAGTCTTGGAAGTGGTGAAGCGAGGGTTTTTACTTTTCTCTTGGCTAGCTAGCAGGGAGAGAACTGGAAGAGGGTAACCCGCGTTCTTCCTTTACCGAAGCTCCTTCCCCAAGAGCCAACCATGGCATTCTATGCATCTTCAGCTAGCTTTCCCCCTCCGCCTACTATCTAGCTGCAATCCTTCCCTTACCTTAACCCTAATCATGCTTAAGACATGGAATTGAATGCTTCTTTTCTATTTACTAAAGGGAAAAGAAGGAGGAGGGATTTTATGGCAAAGCAAGACTGATTAGCTCGCCTAAGGGTCGTAGCGGAAGAATTCCTCATCTGCGAGCTATTGGGGATCTATTCTCAGGAAGGAAGGAATGAAAGGACTGGGCTGCCACCCGAAAGGACTGACTTAATTTCATGCTTTCAAGGATAGGTCATTTGACTCTCTTTCAAGAATTCTCCTCTTCCCTCCCCCTGAACTAGTGGAATACGCTAGTCGACGGAGGAAGGCTAGCTATGATATCAGGCTCTGACCAAAGATCCTCAACGAATCCGCGGCAGTTCTGCTTTGATAAATCAGACAACATTTCGTTGCTGCTATCAAATACCTGATACATGGAGACCATAAAGGGATCCCTTCACAGAAGGACGTAAGTCGTTCCATGAGAGAGACTCCCTTCAGGGCGCAATCGGAGCTCAATTTCAAGCAAATTGGCTTCCAAATACTTAAAGATAAGACACCAGAACTCACCTCAATGGGCGGATGTTTCACCGTCCATGGGGGGGCACCTTCGTAACCAAAGAATCCTTCACAGGAGTAAGGTTAGAAACAAAATGTCCGTGGCTGTCCAGCAAGGATGCTTGGGATAGCAATAACCCATCCCACCCTAAAACTGGATAAGCCGCTTCTACCAGTGTCTTGCCTTAAGGACACAGAATCAGACAATCCTGTGCTGGGGAGGTTAACCCCCACACCATCTGGGCCTGAAACCCAGACGATGCCAAGCCATACTAGCCTGATCCTGGGGCTATCTATTCGAAAGAGCTAGAACTTGAAGGAAGACCTCCTTCCCATAATGAGAGTTGAAAGGGGATCTGATCCACCCAACATGTAAAGAAGGCATGAACAATAGATAGGGCATATAGGGAATGGAATCAACAATCGAATAAGTGATGACTTGACTGATCTTGATGTACTCTTTTTCCAGCCTTAGCCTTGCTAGCACGCCCAAACACAGACCAAGACCGGTCAAAGTCTACCTTCACATGTCTACCCAGGGCATATAGGGGCGGGGTTTACTTAGAAATAGGAGAAGACTAAATAAGATGGGAGTTAGCCGAGTGCTAAATCGACCAATTTCATCGGTTTGAATCGGTCAACACTTCCACCATTTGCTTTATAGATGATTTTACGCACCGGATACTTTTATAAGAGTAGGAGCTCAACCAGGAGTAATAGCGGGTATGGGCAAAAATCCACCTCTTATGGTCGGGGGCGGGGACGGGCGTAAGAGAAAGCTGGTAATCGAATAAGTAGTGAGTAGTAAGGCTGACGGTGAGTAAAACGAACATGGGGGCTATGGAGCTTGTTGAACCAGTGAATGTTTCGGTCCGGCCTTCCAGTTACGAAGCGGATTGTGTTACACCCTTCTGTTCATCTCATCCCAGTTGTAGTTGATCCAATCGATCCAGAACCTGCGGTAGTTTAACTAGTGAAAGCAAGGCCGGGAAAGAGGAAAGCAATTCCCTTCTTTCGGTAAATAAATTCTTTGAACTTATCTTCTGTGAACTGCAATTCTGCTTTTCACTTTGTCTACCATCGGCGGAGGGCATCCCTTCTCAGCTTCCCTTGTTTTGTCTGTCATCGTATTTTACTTTCTCGATATGAGTCGGGTGACTTCGTACCATTGAATAGTATAACATAACTCTTACCAAGACTTCTTTCCTTTCTTACTTTCTGTGGGGAAAGTTAACTAATTGAATTCTCTATCTCCTCTAGCAATAGAATTCAATTAGTCTTTCTCTTCCGCATTGCTACTTATGGCTAGCACAGGAAATTTCACTCACTGTATTACCTAGCTGATTGCACATTAGTAAAGGTATTTATCCTGCCTTCATGCCTTTGCTTTGAAAGTCTTTCTGTTCCTGATTGAACTCCTTCATGCCATTGATTGATGACTTCGTATCTTGTGAAATATTCCATAAAGTTTATAGAGACTGAAAGCTGCCTAAACTGGATCAATAGAATAGAAGACAGGTAAGGACGAATGCGAGAGAATGAGACTCGTAGGTAGTATTTGTTACTTGCACCGGTCGTTACACCGACGCCAAATTCAGGCCGACATGGAGCCATGCGCATGATTCCAAGAGTCACTAGAGGCGAAACTTAGTAAGAATAACCAGTAATGTCACGAATGGATGAAGCAAGCACTTTTAGATGGTATCGATCAGAGCCAATCAAGCCTTTTCCCTGATTATCGTCACTGAAATCCCACTAGCCGAAATCGAATCCGTAAAGTAAGAGATAAGCCAGAGATCCAGATCATTAGAATACGTCACCGGTCCGAGATGGGCCTTCTCGCGAAAAAGAGTAGGTTATCCCTATCACTAGGAGTAGTAGCGCTAGCGGCGCAGAAGGATAAATAAATAAAGTAGCTAAGCGCTAAGAAGCTATCTAGATAGTGAGTTTCCAGCTGAGGGAAATTTGCTTAGATTGGTCTTAGCTTCGACTCGTAGTCTTCGACCACTCTTCTTCTTCTCCCCGAAGGTTGCTTGCTTCCATTCAGGTAGCTATTGCTGAGAAATGGCCGAAAAAAGGAAAGTCTTATTCCACTTGCTTTCTCGCTTGACTTGAAAACTGGAAAAACTAACTAGGCAGCTATCGGAAAGAAAACAAACAAGGAGTTTACTACGCAGGCTTTTTAGAGAGAGTCAGGGGGGGTTTGCTTGCTGGCTCTCAGGGCTTATAGTCGGTTCTAATCTAAGTCCCTTTCATTAGCTACGCTCAGGTTTCACCAACTTCGCGTCGGGTTCACTTCAGTGAAATCTTGTTCAAGCAAACCAACGGTTGGTTTAACCTTAGGACGGTAGCGAAAGGAACCTTCTAGCTAACCGGGTCAATTCAAACTCACTACATACTCCATGGAATTGAGAACCCGGCGTAATTGGTTTTCTCCAGCGGCTCTTTTTCCTATATTCTGATGGCCCTGCTACGTCTGCCCACTACAGAACAGGCCTGACTCCCGTGAGCAGGTCCGCTGGCTCTTAGTATGGCTTTTGACTTTTCTGATCCGGCATGATAACAACTCGAACTCAACTTCTATTCTTTCAAGAGCAAGAGAAGGGCACCGAGATCCCGCGTAAGCGTCGTTTGCCCGTTGCCAATAGGATCGACTTGGGTAGTAAGATTCAATTGTGAGATTAAAAAATACGAAAGTAAGGGGCCGGAAATCTTGGGATCAAAAGGTTGTTCTAAAGGACTGTAAATCCTTGCTCCTAGGATCCAAGAAGGGCTTTTTGGTTTTCAAATTCCTAATTACATAACTTACTACCCTACTAGTGTAGTGTCTACTGACTGAGTCGTGAATTAGATTGGATGGGCCGATGGAGAATCCAATTAGGAGTTGTGGAAAGGACTTAAGATACTATGTATCAAGACTCGCGATAGGATTTGAGTGCTCAGTCATTCAATATTTGATGGGTTCTTTTTGATTGGAAGAAAAAAAAATAGGAGCTAGAAAGGGTAGGTTGAATCTGAAAAGTACTCTGTGGGGGTAACTATTTTAAGTTAATTGCGTATCGTAAAAAAAAAAAAGAAAATGTTATGTGCTCCCGGGAAAGAGATTGCTACTCTATTCGATGGGCCAGGAACAATCGAAAAAAGCCAGACCTGTACGGTATCTCTTTGAATCCTTACTTAATATGCTTAATATGGTGATACCCCCGATTGTACCAACCTACATATGTCTCTCCTCCATCAATCGGTACTAGTTATTGTCATTTTGATTCCTTGATTTGTCCGATGAGAAATGCGAAACGAAAGAAGGATCCTCCTGCTGGGAATTAGATCCTAAGCCCCCCTACAGAGATGAATTGATCGATTCATCGGATCCTAGGTCGGGACTGACGGGGCTCGAACCCGCAGCTTCCGCCTTGACAGGGCGGTGCTCTGACCGATTGAACTACAATCCCAGGAAAAGAAATAAGGTATAAAGCCTCCAAATTATTATATATTATCTTTATCTTCATTATTCATATTTTATGTCCTAGGACATAGATATTCTAGATACCCATTATGAATCGCCCGCCAAAGTATTCCTACTTCTCCAATGTTCCAATCAGATCCGAAGAGAAATCAATCAAAAGTCAGTGGACCTGAATTGAATCATGACTATATAAGCTATTCTGATATTCAGATTCGATATAGATGAAATCGTGGAAGCGGACCTTTTATTGATTTCCTTGGACCACGTAAGAATTCGTCGTCCGATTGAATCTTCTTGTTCCTGAATGCTTCATAGGAATCCATCGCTATTCCTTTCTTCCACCGAGAAAGGTTCATTCCGAGTCACAAGAGCCATTTCTCTCTTTTTCGTTATGGTAATGCAATGCAAGAGGTCTCGGAAATCGGGTTGTTTCTGATGATGAAAACCCGATATTTAAAGGTCGGTAATGTTAGAAGACGACTGTCGGTATCTGATGGTAAGTAAGATACCTACGGTCGGTATATCTTTGAAAGCTCAGACGGAGATAAACGGACTCCTCGAGGCGAGGGCTACTTAAGGCACTTTAGTGCAAACCAACCAGAAGGACCGGAGCTGTTGGATGTAGCTCAGTGCTGCTATAAATTAACAACCAAAAAGCTCTGCGTCGAACTTCAGCCCCTTCGAGTTGGCCACGGGGCAACAGCCTCTGACGCCCCACACCATTGCGGCAGGAGGAGGCTTGCCCATCAGCCTACTTTTTTGCCAAGACGAGGAGCGCAACGACCTAGCCCAAACCTACTTCAACTAAAGGCTTGGCCCGGTCTGAAGGAAGAAGAAAGTAGACCTTGTAGAGAAGCGGATAGGAGAGGTAGCCTATAGACTCAAGCGATCAGCTCGGTTAAAACTCACCCCGTATTCCATGTGAGTCAGTTGACTTCGATTAGACCAGACCGACCCAGAGAGGAACGTGCCCAGCCCACGAGGGCACCACCAGATGTTGTAGATTAACTTACTAAGAAAGAAAAAGAGTATATATATCATAGCTGACCGCACCATGGGCTAGCCCATACACCCACTGCACGAGTAGAATACTACTTAGTCAAGTAGAAGGGCCAACCTGAGAGCGAGGCAAGCTGGGAACGGGCTGAAACTTACGATTCTAAGACCAAGTCAGAGACTACTGGACGTCTCGCAGAGCGACTCTCAACGAGGACGTTGAGACTTTTTTAAAAAAAAAAAGATTTTTTTTGGCTGAATCCGCCTTTACTAAAGATCAAGGAGTACACTTGTTTGTATTCCGGCTAATAAGGGAAAGGTTTTTTTTTTAAAATCCAAGTTTTACTCTGATTAGATCCTTAGCGCAAGCGCTAAGTAAGCCCTAAACTAAAGGCCTTATGTAATGTAAAAAAAACCGAGGAAAATAACGTCAAGTAGAAAGGAACAAGGTCTTACGGCACGATCGCTATATCTTTTCTTTTTCTTTATCTCTCCTCTATAGAAAGAGGGGATGATACGTGGCGTGGTATACCCGATCGTTTGGTCAACGAGACGTACGTAAGTCGACATAGCTCCATTTATCTTTTATTTCACTTAGCCCGCCTCTCCCATGACTTTCCGGACCAACCCGGATCTGCCCTCGAAAGTCTCTCTGCATTTTGGGAGCAGAGCATGCAAAATCGAGCAATTAATCTTAGAAAAATTTCCTCGGGTCTCTATCTATAAAAATGAAAAGCCCGGGTAGAAGCACAAGCAAAAGGAGAGAGGAAAAGGAAGGGGGGAGGAGACTCGCCTCAATACTTCCCACTGGACGAGAGGCGCACCTAACCCACCTACCCACTCATCAATCACGGTGTTCAGCTGACTTGCACTGATAGACCCCTATTGTATTGGAATTAGGCGCCCATCTTTTTACTGTTGTCAACTAATCTCTTCCATGTTCGATTCTACTCTATGTTAGAACATTTCTGTGAATGCTATTCTGATCTAAGTGGTCCTATTCTGTGTCCCGTGCTAGGAAGCATTATTCCTCTTTTCATTCCAAATTCAAGAATACGACCGATACGATTGATTGGTCTGTGTGCCTCTCTTATTACTTTTTTGTATTCCCCTGTTCCTCGGATACAATTCGATCCTTCTACGGCCAAATCTCAATTTGTGGAAAGCCTTCGATGGCTTCCTTATGAAAACATCAATTTGAATTTGGGTATAGACGGTCTCTCTTTTTTCTTCGTGATATTGACCACATTTCTGATCCCTATTTGTATTTTAGTGGGTTGGTCTGGTATGAGAAGTTATGGGAAAGAGTATATTACAGCATCTCTAATTCGTGAATTTCTAATGATCGCCGTGTTCCGCATGCTGGATCCTCTACTATTCTATGTTCTTCCCGAAAGCGTGCTAATCCCTATGTTGTGCGGAGCTGAGCATCTTCTATTCGCTGGGATAAAGCTTTTCCTCTGCAGGGGCCTTGTGCAGTAAACCCCCTACGGGCGGTCGTCCGTCGTAAAGTAGTCCCCGCGAAGCTTTCGGGAAGAGGGGTAGTCTTGTGCGTAAGCATAGCATTTCTGGTCGAACCCGCCCAACCCAACTAAGACGAACCGAACCTGACAGACACATCTTTTTTGGGGAGGGTACTCCGAGTAGTGGGTACCTCGTAGGACCTCGACCCGCCTACTCGGGTCTTGTATGGATATGCAGGAAGGGGTGCTCCTAGGTGTGTGTAGGGGTTGTGTTTGTTCGCGAGAATGGATTCCTCGTCAAGTCAGTTTGGGGGGTGTGGACACACTTGCGCGAATTCGGGTAACGGCTACAAGGGATAAATCGAAAGGAAACTGTACCCAACCAGGGATGGACGTAAACTCGTAAGCTACCGAGGGTAGGGATAATCGTCCAGGTCTTATTGTGAAAAAAAAAAGCCGCCCCGCCACAGCAGGCGGGTTGCTTCCTCTGTCGTCGCCGGGGAGCTCTTGGTGAGGAGACCTTAGGATAAGTTGCTAAAACAAACGGGAGGGGAGGATCGACCCGTTCAGTAGAATTCCGAAGAAAGACTGTTGGCAGCAGGTGGAGACATTTCTTTGGCCCCCAAAGAAAAAAAAGAAATGCGGGCAGGGTTAAGCTCGGTAGAGGGTTCGAGAATAGGGTAGGGTCCTGTCTTTCTTGAAGATTCAGATAAGAAAAGAGTTCCAAACCTTTATGCATGCACCTTTGTATAAGTGCTGCATACAAGTTCCGGCCAGGAGAATTGGGAAACAAAAACCAATTGGAACCGCTCACATCACAGTAGTAGTAGCGTAAAGCCGTAAGTCGGGGGGGCGGCCATCAAAAAAAAGGCTCTTACTTTCACATCTCTCTCTAGATATCTAGAGAGAGATCCACTGCGTGAGCAACCGACTGTGCGTTACATGTGCTCTACAGGCCGCACTCCATCTTTCTTCCCAACGAGCCCTTTTTTGTTTTGGATTTGGAAGACGGGCGTTGCGTTCGGTTCGAAAGGCATGGTTTTCAGTATGTCTCCAGATAGGGCCCCCCTCTAGTCCGGCTAGCTAGTGAGCGGTTATTTCGGGCGAGAAGCGGGCCGGCGGGCATCTCCCGCAACGCAAGCTGCATTGTTCGCCACCACCCGAGAAGCAAAAGATTCGAGAGTCCAGGCTTAATATACATGCATAGATAGTGGTCTAATGACAAGGGCCGACGACGGAAGCTCGGGACGGAGCCGTATGATGCGGAAGTCTCACGTACGGTTCCCTGAGAAGGGAGTGGCTACCTACTGGAGCTTCGACCAACCACCACCGGTAAATACCGCTTTGGGGCCACCCCTTACTCTACCATTATTATAGGGGTATGGGGTTCGAGACAAAGAAAGATCAAGGCAGCATATCAGTTTTTCCTTTATACTTTACTTGGATCTGTTTTTATGCTATTAGCTATTCTGTTGATTCTTTTCCAAACAGGGACCGCCGATTTACAAATCTCATTAACCACAGAATTTAGTGAGCGGCGCCAAATCTTTCTATGGATTGCTTCTTTCGCCGCTTTCGCCGTCAAAGTGCCTATGGTACCTGTTCATATTTGGTTACCCGAAGCTCATGTAGAGGCACCTACGGCAGGATCCGTCATCTTGGCAGGAATTCCTTCAAAATTGGGAACCCACGGGTTTTTAAGATTTTCAATACCCATGTTTCCCGAAGCAACACTTTGTTCCACTCCTTTCATTTATACTCCAAGCGCGATTGCTATAATATATACTTCCTTGACCACTTCAAGACAGATCGATCTTAAGAAGATCATTGCTTACTCCTCAGTAGCCCATATGAATCTGGTGACTATTGGTATGTTTAGTCGGGCGGCGGCCGTTAGGTCACCTATTTTTAGTTATGGACACACAAGACAAGGCCAAAACATGTGTGCCGGGCGTGCGACCCATCAACCTACTAGCAATGGGGGAGAAAACATAGCATGTCGCAACACTTGATTCAAGGCGTCAGCAAAACATTGCCGTCTGTTCCAAAAACAAAAGCCCCTTAGCGCCCCGGGACGGGAGTGGGCCCTACGCGCAGGCAACAGCAGCACCGGCTCTACGAAGTCAGAATCGAATCTTTGTGTTGGCTTTCCCAATTCATTCGTGAATAAGAATTAAAGGGCTAGAAGCGCTTCTAGCTGCTTCTTATTATTGTGGGTTGGCGTGGCGGAAATGAACGAAAAGCGAGATGAACGTGCTATTTTCAAATCGATTGATAGATAGCCTGATCCGTTCTGATAGATCGAAAGAGTATCTATGAAATAGAGGGAATCCATCAAGAATAAGGGGAAATCTCCTCTTTCTATCTATTGAGAAGACAACTCTTCTTGATCCATCAGAAAGAAATCGATATGTATCTGATGGAGTCTACATCGTACGTAGAGCGCCCAAGCTTTAGGCCAGCTCAGTTCTCTTATCCATCGGTCCAATGCACTGGGCTCATCTCATGGATGGAGGGAAAAGCCAAAATGTAGTTGTGTTGTTGTTGTTCGCCGCCTCGACGCATTCCCTTCTCTCCCCGGCATCGTCCCACACAGAAAGAAAGAGCGCAGAGCCCCGGCCCGACCTGTAGTGTAGGTCCGCTAACGTAAAGCGAGGAGTTGAGCCTGAACTGGCGAACCGAAGTCACTTTCGGAACCATACTTCCTAAAGCTAACACGTGTCCAGTCCAGCGGGAACGCGCAGCGCAAAAAAACGTAAGCTGCTATACCGAATCCCCCGCTGGCCATCGGGGACCGAGTGGTAAGGCCATGATCCGCAGGGGAACGGATCACTCATTCTTCCATTGGGGACAGGTGCACGAACGACAACTCCAAACGTCACACATCCGTCGCCTACTTACCGTTTAGGTGGCACCAGCGAGATCCAGCTAAGGTAAGGAACTTCGTGTCGCGGCTGCTCCACTCCGCCGCGGTCTCATGAACTGAACTTCGTTGCCTTCCCGCGCGCGAAGCGAATGGGCGCTGTGCTGTGGGTAAGTTTTGGGGCGGAGGGCGAAGAGAGACCACAAGAATGATTCATTTGGATCGACGAGCCCCAAAACTAAGAATCAATGGAATGTCTGTCTATCCATGAACATCTATTCTATCTGTATATCTAGGGGGTCTCTCTATACATAAAAAAGAGTTTTATGGCACGATATGATCGCCTAGCCGTAGCCGCATATTGAGCGCAGCGGATATGCGGGATTTCAGTTGGATCAGATCTTTCGCTTTGACGGAAGCTTTTGGACCTAGCGAAAAGGACTTTATAAGCCTTCGCGCAAGCAAGCGCGAGAGAAGCAAGCAAAGTAGAAGCTTTGCCAGAAGCAAGACGGGGAAGCAGAGCTGTCGTATAAGCGGTAGCTTCCCCCGACCTACTAAACAAAAATACAACAGTCGCGACCTACTTTGATTCAAAACAAAAGAAAGGCGAAGGGTTTGGCAACAAGCAAACGGCTTTCTATCATAGTTGCAAGGGTTCCAAACCTGAACTACTTAAGTAAAGTACCAAAGGCTGCTTTCGGTTGGTAAATGGTAAATAAGGGGGCTGTTCACTACAAGCTATCAGCGCTGTCTTAGATTGAACGTCGACTTATCTTATTGCCGTTCAATCTCTAAGGCGGGTTTACGCTGAGAACGGAATAGTGTTCGTGTCCAAAGGTGAACAACGCCCTAGCGTGCTTCTAGAGTTCGCTGCTTTTCCCAGGCCGGAGAAGGGCTTATACTGCTCGCCTTTGTTTGATATGTTCATTAAGTACCAATACAAACGAAAACTACACCAAAGTGGAAAGGCCCCTATAGAAGCTAGAAGTAACCTCTAGTAGTCGGCCTAACCAAAGCGTCACGACAACAGAAAATGACCCTTATGAATGGAATCTTAAGTGGGGGGCTTAGCCCGCCCGCCTACCAATCAAAGAGGCTGAGAGTAAGCGTAAGCTCGAAGAGCTTCCCTTCATTCGCTTCGCGGGAGCCGCACAACACATAGCTGGAAGTCAGAGGGCCCATACTACCTGCCTAACCCCTCGCTCCGAGGGACCGTAGATCGGAACGTTATAAAACCACCCCATTCATCTAAAAGATAGGGGAAGGGGCCTATGTATTTGCATGACTCCTGCGGATTTGAACCTATCTACACCCGGAGCCAATCTCCTATCGGTCCTGCCACCACGCCGCAGAACGGGAGCTCGTGTGGAACCTTTTCTTTCTGGCGTAACAGCGGTGGAACGTAAAAAAAGATTACGGTCGCGTAACATAAGGGCCGGAGGTACGGTAAACTCGGCCAAAATATGACACCCGAAGGGAGGGCCCGGCGCGCGCAATCCTATCCTCGTCCGAGTTTACCCCTTGCACTTCGGACAGCCGTCCGTAGCATCATAAGGAGGACCTCCCTTTCGGGGTAAAAAAAAAGGTATGGTACTACGGTCTTTCTCAACGTGGTGTATAGCACGAAAAACCTTTCGATACAAGATAGGGCCGTTCACATGAAAGAAGATAAGAAATCCTTTCTTATCTTCTTTCTCTTTCTCGAGGGGGAAAGAGAAAGAGGGTCTTATGGAGGGAGGGGGAACATTCGGGCGCTTTTTTTAAAATCCTCCACTGCATCCAGGATCACAAGTGGAACGCTAAGCAGGGGGGAGGGGAAAGGCTTGGGCTGGGCCTACCTATCCCGATAGGACCTCATAAAGGAACGGGAGCTGTTGAGAGGTTCCATATTGCCGAGCCGAAGGGCAGCACTTCTGTACGTGATCGTAGTATGTCACGTCGTCTCGTCCCCGCAGCATTGAAAAGTACCTCTGCACTATTTCCGGTTCACTTCTAAGGAAGATAGAGTTGGGGTGGGGGTCTACGATGTGATACTCAAGTATGACCCGGGGAGATACATGCTAACTATGGGTAGAAGGAACCTTTATGTAAAAAATTTAGGGGGGTTACAGATCTCTTATACTACCATCGATCGACAGAGCGGAACGACCAGAAAAAAAAGTGAAGTTAGAAAGCCGTATGATAGGCGGTAACTATCTTGTACGGTTCGGGGGGTAATCGGCGTACTCCGATCAGTGGGGGGGGGAATCTTTGGCTCTATCGAACATACAGGGAATTGGAGGTAGCATTCCACCGATGTTAAGTCATGGACTGGTTCCTTCAGCCCTTTTTCTATGTGTTGGTGTTCTATATGACCGACATAAGACTCGACTTGTTAGATATTACGGAGGGTTAGTGAGCACCATGCCGAATCTCTCTACCATTTCCTTCTCTTCCACTTTGGCCAATATGAGTTCACCTGGTACTAGCAGCTTTATCGGGGAATTTCCCATCTCAGTAGGAGCTTTCCAAAGAAATAGCTTAGTAGCCACATTAGCAGCGCTTGGGATGATTTTAGGCGCGGCGTATTCCCTTTGGCTATATAATCGTGTGGTTTCTGGAAATTTAAAAGCCGATTTCCTCCATAAATTCTCCGATCCAAATGGCAGAGAAGTTTCCATATTTATACCTTTTCTTGTTGGAGGGGCGACCGTCCGTTGAACTACCAAAGAAAAAAGAAACCAATGTGATCATGACATTGTAGGTGCTTGCGATGGGGCGGATGCGACTTCCCTCAGTTGGTTTGGGTGGTATAGCCCGTTGCAGAAGTCCCCCCTTTTTTTTATCCATATCTTTCTTTAGTCTTTAGGGAGCCAAAGCTTGACTTTACTAAGAAAATAAGGCTCGCGCAGGGGCGCTCACGTTTTTTGGCTGAGCCGTATCTTGCTGGGTGGGACCGAGAGGGGGGCAACCATGCATGGTACTTCTCGACCGTGTCTCCGAGGGACAGTTGAACGAGCGACTCATGAATGCTGCCGGGTTGGACGAGCCAATAACTCGAACGCGTTCGGTCTGTTTTTTGAGCAAGAATCACAGCGTTACCTTACCTTCACCATGATACGGACTCCAAGTTCTTATGGCAGAGCGCGAGGAGATTTATCATCAATATGATGATGGGAATGGAAACCAGAAGCACGACCGACCGGGGTCCAAGATAATCCATCAGTAACAGTAGTCACGTAAGCATGAGACTTTTTGGTAGTACCGGTGAACCAGATGGCCGCGGCGATGGAATCTGGGACGGAGGACTCGTAGTATCTCTCTAGATCTGGCAAAAGCGAAAGACCCCCCCTAACGTAATTCGAAAGGGGGCTGACCGCTGAGCAAGTACGATAAATTGGCCCCGCTCCGCTTTATTAAAAGCAAGGACCGCTACGGGAGGTCAAACCAAGGACCTATGGAAGTCGGGGCTCGTCCCCGGTCAATATTGGATCAAACAATAGAGGGCCGTAGGTAGCACTGACCTCTTTTTTTTTATTGATTCAATACAATAGGGGAAAAGATCGTAAAGTTCCCTACCGAGACAACACTCTCAACGGATCCTCCGCGCGCTGGGCATACCTCTTCTGTGCGTCTTTCTCGTGGCGGGAACAGAACAACAGGGAAAGACCCGGCCGACCTGCCCAGGGCTCGAGGGCGAGCTTTATTTAAGAGAGAATGGGGAGTGAATCGATCGAAAGGCTTCCGTTTTCGTTCTTGGTTTTTTGGGGCTCCTCTCGATCTTATTCGTAGTTGGGAAGGGGGAAGGAGTCTAAATCAATGGACATTAATGAACCATCATTGATGGACGTTGCACATGACACGATCAATTCGACTCAAGGTCCGGCGCTAATAGAAGTTGCTTACTCTCCTAGTAGCGAAGGAAAAAGGCAGGGCTTTTTTCGTAGTAATAGTGGGCGGGTCTCATGAGATCTATGCCGGCCGTCGGAATCAAATGAAGGGGTCGAAGGACCATTCGATTCATGAAGGGGCATAGATCTAGGCCTCTTTGTTTGGTCAATCACCAAAGGCGGGGGGGAACCACTATGGGCGAGACCCCCCGGCCTCGATTCTTTTGCATAGTCCGGGGGCCGGCCGCTGCAGAGCTGCGGGGCATAGCGGCGCCCTCGCCTGGCGCCATTCCCGGATCTAGCAGCAGACGGGCGGGCCTGAATTCAGACCAGACTCTTCTTTATTTGAGCTGCTCCCACGCACGCAGACCGGAAGATCTCAGTTGTCCTGGACTGGACAAGTACGTAGAGATCTTCGTGGGACCGGGGAGGGAGTCTCAATCGATCTTTTCTAGGATTCCTTATCACGCCACGCACGGAGATCTTTCCATTGATAGATAAGAGGGCTCCCCCCTTGAACAAACTCTTAAAGGTTAGGTTACTACCTGCCTCTACGTAAGAGGTGTACTTTGTACCGCCCGGAGGTCATATAGATAGAAACCCGGAGCGATAAGAACGAAAGCCCTACCCACAGCTACCACTACTGGCGCTTCAAAAGGCTTAGATTTCTTCTAAGGGCGCTACAGCAAGCTACCTTTTTTTAGGTCGTGTAATAGGGAGGTGTAAGCCTCGAAAGCCTTTAGTACTTCGGTAGGGCGAGCAGCCCAAAAAAAAGGTTTGGAACTCTTCCCGTATTTCTTCATTTCATTCTCTATTCGGCCCGCCTCAAACAAAATGAGAAAAAAGGATAGGACTCTTGATTCGAAGTCACTACGAAAGGGTCGGTCAATAGCATAGCTCTTTATTTCCCCGGTCTCATTTCGAAGGAAAGGCCTTCGCATTCCTAATCCGGTAGGGGGCCGGACGGCTTTGTTTGCCCCAGCTTGGCTAATCGCATCCCCGCGCAACGACATTCTTCGCCCCTTACCGTTCTCGCTCAGTCTTTGCAACGGCTGGGGAGGCAGTCGTAGAAGCGAAGCCTATCGCCACGCCGACCATAAAATACGAGATTGGGCCCCTTCTCAAAGATTTGATGGAATGGCCCACCCAAGAGCGCTTATGTAATATGGGAACTCATGGCTGGAAACAATCCTTATGGTTTTGATATCCGGCCGGTAGGAATAATCAGAATCAAAGTCCAGGTTGGTTGGTGAGCCTAGTGATAGGAGACTATCTAGCTTGGTTCGGAGAGCACTTGTTGGGTTAAATATTTTTTTTTTGCTAAATGTTACGGCCTAAATGCTGAACTATTGACCCTACTTGTTCGGATGGGTGTTCACCCCAAAGTGTTCCCGGACCGCATGCATACATACGTAAGTAACTTAGTGCAACATGGGAAATTTAATTGAGAGGAATCAGCAAAGAAAAGAAAAACGGGTCAACATCTTAATGTGTATTTTAGAGAGATTGTCCTCGGCTCGGGCTGAGGAGTGTCCACATGAGTTCGTTGAGGTGTCTACACAGGTTCGAAGACGCTCTTTTATATTCTGTCGAGAGTTCGGATTGCTCCACCTAAGTAGAACGAAAAGAAGGAATTGGAAATTCAACAACAAAGGGGGAGCCAGAAGCTTCGCTTCCGGTAGGGGGATAATATATATAGGAGGCTTTCGTTCGATACTCTGGTCTGGAGACTTGCTTGCTCACTGAGCAAGGAAGCCTTATCCAGACTCTTACTTCGGAGTGGCTACTCCCTTACTCTCATCGTTCCC
>NW_028196890.1:5000-32500 GCF_037176805.1 Vigna unguiculata
CAGGTACAAAAGGAGTTCAAGTACAGATTGCAGGACGTATTGATGGAAAAGAAATTGCACGTGTCGAATGGATCAGAGAAGGTAGGGTTCCTCTCCAAACCATTCGAGCTAAAATTGAATATTGTTGTTATACAGTTCGAACTATTTATGGAGTTTTAGGGATAAAAGTTTGGATATTTTCGAAATAAAGAAAAATATGTCCTTCTTTCTATTCAATAATTCAATGTCCTATTTTGATTTTATATAAAACAAAAAAGAAAAAATTACTCGATTTTGATTCTCAAAAATTTATCTATTTTATAAGATTGAATCGACTAAAAAAAGAAATTAATCATTTTATAGAGGATTGCCATGCTTAGTGTGTGACTCGTTAGTTTTTTAGAATGATTAAAAAAAAAAAAGAAACCGGTTAATAGTATCAATTCATTTAAAAAGAACTAATAACCAACACATCACTTCGGATTATCTAGATCTAAAGAATTAGTCAAAAGAAAAAAAATTTAATAAAAAAAGAATATAGCAACTGAAAAATTGTGAAAGATAAAAGAAAAAAAAGATTATTTAGTTGTAAAGCAATAAAAATATATAGATAAAAGAAAAGGTGAAAGAAAGAGATTAAAATATATCAATGATATAGAATTCGAATATGTAAAGGTCTATGGGTCATCTCAGAAAAGATAGTGTATTAAAGCATCCTTAAAAATAAAAAAGAATAATATATATATTTTTTTTTTATTTTTAATGTCAATAAATTAAGAGCTCTGAATCAAGAAAAACTGATAATATTGATTCACGAAAAAAGAAATGAATATTCTATTCTAAAAAAATTTTATTAATTTTTAGCTATGAGAAAGGCTCCATTGTCGAATTAAAACCTAACCATTAATCGAGAGGCGATGGGAACGACGAAACCTGCAAATACTTAAGACTTAAGATTTTATTAAAAAAATCTTAAAGAAAACAAATCTTAATGATTTCTTAGGTGGGATGGCGGAAGAAACCTAAAAACAATCCATTTTTTAGGAGTTGTACCCTACATTAACATCTGAATTTCATTACATCTGAATTTGAGAATAAAAGAGTAAATATTCGCCCGCGAGAATTTTTCTTTTATTGAATTTTTTTATATTTTTGCCAATTCTAAGAATCGATATTGAAAACAAGATCTAAAAATTTCGAAGATTGTATGAAATCTCAAAAAATACCGAGATTTCGTTATTTACTAAACATATGACTATTTCTATTATTTTATCGATTAGATAGAATCTATATCCATATAGATATAGATATTTGAATTACTTCATTCGCGAGGAGCCGTATGAGGTGAAAATCTCATGTACGGTTCTGTAATAAAGATGGAATTGAAAAACAACCATCAATTATAACCCCCAAAGAACCAGATTTCGTAAACAACATAGAGGAAGAATGAAGGGAATATCCTATCGAGGTAATAATATTTGCTTCGGAAGATATGCTCTTCAGGCACTTGAGCCAGCTTGGATAACATCTAGACAAATAGAAGCGGGACGGCGGGCAATGTCAAGAAATGTTCGCCGAGGTGGACAAATATGGGTACGTATTTTTCCAGACAAACCGGTTACAGTAAGACCTACTGAAACACGTATGGGTTCAGGAAAAGGATTTCCCGAATATTGGGTAGCTGTTGTTAAACCTGGGAAAATACTTTATGAAATGGGTGGAGTACCAGAAAATATAGCAAGAAAGGCTATTTCAATAGCATCATCCAAAATGCCGATACGAACTCAATTCATTATTTCAGGATAATAAAAGAGAACCAAAGAAAATAGGTCTTTAGAATGAAAAGAAAAAAGGCAATAATAGGTTCCTTTTTTTTTGAACACAAAATATTTTTACTTCCTTTTTTAGATTGAAATAATAAAAAAATGATATGATTCAACCTCAAACTCATTTGAATGTAGCGGATAACAGCGGAGCACGTGAACTGATGTGTATTCGAATCCTAGGAGCTAGTAATCGACGATATGCTTATATTGGCGACATTGTTGTTGCTGTAATCAAACAAGCAGTACCAAATACGAACTTAGAAAAATCTGAAGTGATCAGAGCTGTAATTGTACGTACTTGTAAACAACTAAAACGTAGCAACGGTATAATAATTCAGTATGATGATAATGCTGCAGTTATAATTGATCAAGAAGGAAATCCAAAAGGAACTCGAATCTTTTGCGCAATCGCCCGGGAATTGAGACAGTTAAATTTCACTAAAATAGTTTCATTAGCACCTGAGGTATTATAAGAGGAAACCACGATATGGATATATTCTTTTTTTGTGAAATAGATAAATGTATCTATTTTATCTCAAAAATATATCTTTTGTAATAATTATTATTTTGAAGAATTCGTACTTATAAGTTTTAGAAGTAGCCATTTTTCTTTATTTCAGATTTATACTTGAAAACCTAAACAATATCTATATCTATCTATATATAGATATGGGCGAACGACGGGAATTGAACCCGCGCATGGTGGATTCACAATCCACTGCCTTGATCCACTTGGCTACATCCGCCCTTATAGTAAAAATGATCTATATCTCAAATTCTACCTTTTCATTATCCTTTTTTTTCTAACAAAGGAAAAAAAAAAAGATAAGGAATCATTAAATCAATCAAAAACGTATGTATAAATCTATAGAAATCTAAAAAAAAGATTACTAATCCAATATCCAATATAAAGGAGCAATATTAACAAAGTTGATATTGCTCCTTTATTTTTAAACAAAAACTCGTCTACTTTAAATTAAGATCAAAATTTTATCCATTAACAGATGGAGCTTCCATCGCAGCTAGATCTAGAGGGAAATTATGAGCATTACGTTCATGCATTACTTCCATACCAAGGTTAGCTCGGTTAATAATATCAGCCCAGGTATTTATTACACGACCTTGACTATCAACTACGGATTGGTTGAAATTAAAACCATTTAAGTTGAAAGCCATAGTGCTGATACCTAAAGCGGTAAACCAAATACCTACTACAGGCCAAGCAGCTAGGAAGAAATGTAAAGAACGAGAATTGTTGAAACTTGCATATTGGAAGATTAATCGGCCAAAATAACCATGAGCAGCTACAATATTATAAGTTTCTTCCTCTTGACCAAATCTGTAACCTTCATTAGCGGATTCATTTTCTGTGGTTTCCCTGATCAAACTAGAAGTTACCAAGGAACCATGCATAGCACTGAATAGGGAGCCGCCGAATACACCAGCTACACCTAACATGTGAAATGGATGCATAAGAATATTATGCTCAGCCTGAAATACAATCATAAAATTGAAAGTACCTGAAATTCCTAGAGGCATACCATCCGAAAAGCTTCCTTGACCAATAGGATAGATCAAGAAAACAGCAGTAGCGGCTGCAACAGGAGCTGAATATGCAACAGCAATCCAAGGACGCATACCCAGACGAAAACTAAGTTCCCACTCACGACCCATGTAGCAAGCTACACCAAGTAAGAAGTGTAGAACAATTAGTTCATAAGGACCGCCGTTGTATAACCACTCATCAACAGAAGCTGCTTCCCAGATCGGATAAAAATGCAAACCTATAGCCGCAGAAGTAGGAATAATCGCACCAGAAATGATATTGTTTCCATAAAGTAGAGATCCAGAAACAGGCTCACGAATACCATCAATATCTACTGGAGGGGCAGCGATAAAAGCGATAATAAATACAGAAGTTGCAGTCAATAAAGTAGGAATCATCAAAACACCAAACCATCCAATGTAAAGACGATTTTCGGTGCTGGTTATCCAATTACAGAAGCGACCCCATAGGCTTTCGCTCTCGCGTCTCTCTAAAATTGCAGTCATGGTAAAATCTTGGTTCATTTAATCATTAGGGACTCCCAAGCACAAAAATTCTCTATAATGCGAGAATTTGAGGACTTGTTATTCAACAGTATAACATGACTTATATACCAGTGTCAACCAATACTAATATCCATAGTATGTTCTTATTCATTAGTATGTTCTTATTCATTTCGGTTTATCCGAATTTACCTTGTTTATCCCATTTCATTGATTCATAAAAAAAGTTTATTTTCTATATATCATTCTATTTATAGAAATAGAGAATAGAAATATAGATATAATACAACATCGATCTACAAAAATGAGTTGCCCGGGACTTGAACCCGGAACTAGTCGGATGAAGTAGATAATTTATTCTTGAATAAAATTCAACAATAGAATAAAACAAGAAAAAATCCCTCCCCAAGCCGTGTTTGCAGTTTTCATTGCACACGGCTTTCCCTATGTATACATCTAAACCTTAATTACTTGCCTAGCAAAAGACTCTAAGAAAGTGAAATATAATATTTAATTCATTAACCCCGAATCTTGACTCTGACTACATGAGCATTTCAAAATCCTATATATAGATATAGAAGACTAAAAAAAATGATTTTTTTATCCTCATTGAATAAAAAGAAGGAAGTTCGTTTTATCAATTTACACCGATTTAAAAAATAACATAACCTATTTTCAATTATAAATAATTGACGAAATCGTTTCTTAAAAGAATATCCAAATACCAAATACGACCTCTATAAAACCTACGCAAAGTAAAAGAAGTTCTTGGAAAAATCAAAGAAAAAAGATCTTCTTCTGTAAAAAATTCTTGCAATAATTTTTCTGAACTTAATTTTTTCAAATAAATGCGCACAGTACTTTTATGCTTACGAGCCAAAGTTTTTATACAAGAAAACCGAAGTATATATTTTATTTGATAGAAACTCTTTTTTTTTGCAGATCCATTGTAATAATGAGAAAAATTTCTGCATATGCGCAAAAACCGGTCAATAATATCAAAATCAGATAAATTGGCCCAAACCGGCTTACTAATAGGATGACCCATTACATTACAAAATTTTGTTTTAGCCAATGATCTCATTAGAGGAATAATGGGAACTATTGTATCAAGTTTTTTTATAACAATTTTAATAAGAAATGAATTTTGCAACATTTGACTTCGTACTACTGAAAGATTTAGTGGAATACTTAAAAAATAGCCTAAAAAGTGAAATGAATACTGAGATAATTCGTTTATATAGATCGTTTCTAGTCCAGCCCAAATATCAAAATGACATTGCCATAAATATATAAAATAGTATTTCCATTTATTTATCAAAAAAGGAGTATTCTTTAAAACCAGAATTGATTTTCCTTGATATCTAACATAATGGATGAAAGTATCCTTAAAGAAGAAGAAAGTATATGAACAATTCTTAGTAGATACTTCTACAAGATGTTTTATTTTTTCATAGAAAAAAATTCGCTCAAAAAAAACGCGAAAATGTTTTAACTGTAACTGAGAGGATTTGTTACGTAGAAAAAGAAAGATAGATTCATATTCCCATACATATAAATTATATAGGAACAAGAAAATTCTTCGATTCCTTTTTGAAAAAAAAGTAAAAATCCATTTTTTTGGAGGAAAAAGACTATTCCAATTATAATAGTAATAAAAAAACAACCTTATTAAATGAAAGAAAGAGACATCTTTTATCGAATATCGCAGGATTTGAACCAAGATTTCCAGATGGATAGGATAGGGTATTCGTATATCTGACTTATGATTTAAATATATCAGTTGATCTTCGAAAAAGGGAAAGATCGAATGAATTGATTGAAAATTTTTATAAGATTTTACGATTTCTAATCCCCTTAAGGAAGAGCTAAATAATTGTAGAGAAAATAGAATCTCCACGACGATACCAAAACCTTCTAATATTATTTGAGAAAAAAAATGATAATTATAACCCACAAAAGTATTTTTTTTAGAATCATTAACAAAAAGAATGAAATGAGTCTGTTGATACATTCGAGTACTTAAACGTTTTACAATTAGTAAACTAAATTTATTGTTATAATCGACATTTTCTATAAAAAAGGACTCATGAGCATAAGCTAGTCCATAAATAGATTCCCGAAAAAAAAGTGGGTATAGGATGTCCTGGTATCGAGATCTACGGAGTTCTAAATATGCTTGATATTGCTCCATTAAAAAAAAAAAAGTCTATTTGGTCAAACAAAGAATCAGAGATTCATTGGATTATCAAATGATACATAGTGCGATATGGTCAAAACAGAAAATTATAGGTATAAATATATACCTAGAGAAGTAAAACCCATTAACGGACTCTCTCTAATCGATTTTTTGCCTAATTTTTGTTCTAGGATAACGAGCTAATTAAGAATCCTTTATTTTTTTTTTACCTAATCGCTCTTTTGATTTTGGAAAAAATATCTTTATCAATATACTCTTTCTTTTACACATTTATCGCTACCCCAAAATACCAAAAGATAATGGAAAATAGCTATATAGTTAGGACTCATAACAAAAATAAACCATTCACCAGAAAAGCTTTTCCCACATCAAGCACTAACCTATTTTTAACGTACAATTAGATGGGGTAATGATCCAAATAAAAAATAAATGAAAGCTCGATGCTTTTTGTTTCCCTATTAGAATTAGAACCACCAAGTTCTATCCCTTTATTAATCAAACCCAACGGAATTTTTTTTGTTACGAGCCAAAAATTCAAACAAAAATTTGAGCTGGATCCTAAAAGAATGAAATATTTTTAGAATTCTTCATTGATACGACATGCTACTTTTTCCAGTCATTCCTTTCTGGATCAGTCGTGGTTTTACAAGCTCTACCGATAGTATCGACGAACCCATTGCTTCATAGAAATGCGTAAAAAATAGAGTCGCTCTTAAAAGCCGAGTACTCTACCATTGAGTTAGCAACCCCATTACAATTTAAAAAATAAGGTGGATATTTATACCCAATCGCAATCAAAAAAATAAAATTACAAAATTGAATTGTCTAAAAAACTAAAAAAAGATATACCACCTATTTAAATACTATGTTCTTGAAATACTATGTTAGAGTTATCCATTATTATTATATATATAAGACTATATATATATTGGTATATATAGATCTAATATTTTCGTATATATATTCGTGTTTACCTTTCAATTCACTTACTTATTCATTAACAAAGTTTTTCTTGTTTGTCTCGCAGAAAGAAAACCAATGAACCTACCATTTGATGAAGTAATAACGCCTATTTAACGTAAGTAAGGTGATCAATTTATTCACGATCGGATTATATTTATTTGATACAGTGTTGTCAATATTAGTATTGAAAAAAAAATACAATCGAATAAATACAATCGAATTAATAAGATTTTCAATCTTATTAATTCGATTATTAGTATTATGTTAGAATTACTTATAAGAAAAATTATTTAAATATATATATATCTTTTTTTATTCTAAAATGATATTCTAAACTAAAAAAACGTATAAAATTATAGAAATATAGAAATCAATAGGAAAATACAAATTTCATATAGAAATGGAACAACTTCCCTATTATGTGAAATTCACATCGAAAAAGGCAATAGCCAGTTTCCCTTATAAATTGTAATCACTTTTTTCGTAAAATATCGTCTACTTACTATGCTTCTATTCCAATACGAAAGATAGAAATCTGTTTAATAATTAAGTATCTTTGTATTCGGCTCAATCCTTCTTTTAGGAAAAGATTGTGCCGAGTTTAATTGCAATTAATCCAAAGTATCCATTGCTTCGAATTCAAATAGTATCCATTGCTTCGAATTCAAATTTGATCTCCTTCCATACTTCGCAAGCAGCAGCTAATTCAGGACTCCATTTGCTAGCCTCACGGATAATTTCATTACCTTCACGAGCAAGATCACGTCCTTCATTTCGAGCCTTCACACAGGCTTCAAGAGCTACTCGATTAGCTACAGCACCTGGTGCATTTCCCCAAGGGTGTCCTAAAGTTCCTCCGCCAAATTGAAGTACGGAATCATCTCCAAAGATTTCGGTCAGAGCAGGCATATGCCAAACGTGAATACCTCCCGAAGCAACAGGCAGAACACCTGGTAGAGAAACCCAATCCTGAGTGAAATAAATACCACGACTTCGATCTTTTTCAACAAAATCATCACGCAGTAAGTCAACAAAACCTAAAGTGATATCTCTTTCCCCTTCAAGTTTACCTACTACGGTACCGGAGTGAACATGATCTCCACCAGACAAACGTAATGCTTTAGCTAATACACGAAAGTGCATACCATGATTCTTTTGTCTGTCGATAACTGCATGCATTGCACGATGTATATGAAGAAGTAGACCATTATCTCGGCAATAATGAGCCAAGCTAGTATTTGCAGTGAATCCCCCTGTTAAATAATCATGCATTACGATAGGAACGCCTAATTCTCTGGCAAATACAGCTCTTTTCATCATTTCTTCGCATGTACCCGCAGTTGCATTCAAGTAATGCCCTTTGATTTCACCTGTTTCAGCCTGTGATTTAAAAATCGCTTCAGCACAAAATAAGAAACGGTCTCTCCAACGCATAAATGGTTGGGAATTCACATTTTCATCATCTTTGGTAAAATCAAGTCCCCCACGAAGACATTCATAAACAGCTCTACCATAATTCTTAGCGGATAACCCCAATTTAGGTTTAATAGTACATCCTAATAGGGGACGACCATACTTGTTCAATTTATCTCTCTCAACTTGGATGCCGTGAGGCGGACCTTGGAAAGTTTTAATATAAGCGGTTGGGATTCGCAAATCCTCCAGACGTAGAGCACGCAGTGCCTTGAACCCAAATACATTACCGACAATAGAAGTAAACATGTTAGTAACAGAACCTTCTTCAAAAAGGTCTAAAGGATAAGCTACGTAAGCAATATATTGATTTTCTTCCCCAGCAACAGGTTCGATGTGATAGCATCGTCCTTTGTAACGATCAAGACTGGTAAGCCCATCGGTCCACACAGTTGTCCATGTACCAGTAGAAGATTCGGCGGCTACCGCAGCACCTGCTTCTTCAGGTGGAACTCCAGGTTGAGGAGTTACTCGAAATGCTGCCAAGATATCAGTATCTTTGGTTTCATACTCAGGAGTATAATAATTCAATTTATAATCTTTAACACCAGCTTTGAACCCAACACTTGCTTTAGTCTCTGTTTGTGGTGACATAAATCCCTCCCTACAACTCTTGAATTAAGAATTCTTGAAACAATAAGGTCTACTCGATATGACTTAGGAGTTAATGAAATCTTTTACAAAAATCAACTACTATTATCAATTAATCCCAAAGGTTCGTTATGTTATTATTAAATTAAACGATGGTATTTGATTTGTCAAATACATCATTATTGTATACTCTTTTCTATGTATGGCGCAACCCAATCTTTTTTTTTTTTCAATTTGATCTTATTTTTTAATTTTGAAATCGAAAGATCTAATCTAAATAATAATAATAATTTATTCTTAATCTTGACAGTGATATATGTTGTCTATGTAAATCCTAGATGTAAAAATAGGCAGCTTTCTCCCCGGAAAATAAAAAAAGAGGTCAAAAAATAGGGAAACAGAGGGTAAGTCTAAAAAATTGTCTACTGAGGAAATACGAAAGCCAATGATAAAAAAAATGAATTCTAAATTAAGGTACAGGTTCGAATTCCATACAGAATATAGATGATATTTTCTAGAATGATAGAAAAAAAGAAAAGACTTTCGAAAGATTTTATCCAATTGAAATTTTCAAAATAACTGCAGTAAGCTTAAGAATTCAATAATTGAATTTGAATAAGTAAGTAAACAGTTAAAGAGGATTGATGGAATAGTACCAAAAAAATGGAGTACTAACTCCCATTTCTTATTTCTTTTTGAATTAACCGATCAACTTGCTTTCTTATCGAACATTTCTTTTTGATTTAAAAACTTTTTCGGAAAAAAAAATTGGCTTTTGATATGCGAATAAATCCTCCTACTTCCGGTCCTGAAGTTTCTTCGATTGAAAAAAAAAATCTGGGACATATTGACCAAATAATTGGTCCGGTACTAGATGTAGCCTTTCCCCCGGGGAAGATGCCTAATATTTACAATGCTCTGGTAGTTAAGGGTCGAGATACTGTTGGTCAACAAATTAATGTGACTTGTGAAGTACAACAATTATTAGGAAATAATCGAGTTAGGGCTGTAGCTATGAGTGCTACAGATGGTCTAATGAGAGGAATGCAAGTTATTGACACAGGAACTCCCCTAAGTGTTCCAGTAGGCGGAGCAACTCTAGGACGAATTTTCAACGTGCTTGGAGAGCCGATTGATAATTTAGGTCCTGTAGATACTCGTACAACATCTCCCATTCATAGATCTGCGCCTACCTTTATACAATTAGATACAAAATTATCTATTTTTGAAACAGGAATAAAAGTAGTAGATCTTTTAGCTCCTTATCGTCGTGGAGGAAAAATAGGACTTTTCGGTGGAGCTGGAGTGGGTAAAACAGTACTTATTATGGAATTGATCAATAACATTGCCAAAGCTCATGGAGGTGTATCTGTATTTGGCGGAGTAGGTGAGCGTACTCGCGAGGGAAATGATCTTTATATGGAAATGAAAGAATCTGGAGTAATTAATGAACAAAATATTGCAGAATCCAAAGTAGCTTTAGTATATGGTCAAATGAATGAACCACCCGGAGCTCGTATGAGAGTTGGTTTAACTGCCCTAACTATGGCGGAATATTTTCGAGATGTCAATGAGCAAGATGTACTTCTATTTATCGACAATATCTTCCGCTTCGTTCAAGCAGGATCTGAAGTATCTGCCTTATTGGGTCGAATGCCCTCTGCTGTGGGTTATCAACCCACTCTTAGTACTGAAATGGGTTCTTTACAAGAAAGAATCACTTCTACCAAAGAAGGGTCCATAACTTCTATTCAAGCAGTTTATGTACCTGCCGACGATTTAACTGACCCTGCTCCTGCTACGACATTTGCACATTTAGATGCTACTACTGTACTATCAAGAGGATTAGCCGCCAAAGGTATCTATCCAGCAGTAGATCCTTTAGATTCAACCTCAACTATGCTCCAACCTCGAATCGTTGGTGAAGAACATTATGAGACTGCGCAACGAGTTAAACAAACTTTACAACGTTACAAAGAACTTCAAGACATTATAGCTATCCTTGGCTTGGACGAATTATCCGAAGAAGATCGCTTAACCGTAGCAAGAGCACGAAAAATTGAGCGTTTCTTATCACAACCTTTTTTCGTAGCAGAAGTTTTTACCGGTTCGGCTGGAAAATATGTTGGTCTAGTAGAAACAATTAGAGGGTTTAATTTGATTCTTTCTGGAGAATTAGACGGTCTTCCTGAACAAGCCTTTTATTTGGTAGGTAATATCGATGAAGCTACTGCGAAGGCTACGAACTTAGAAACGGAGAGCAATTTGAAGAAATGACTTTAAATCTTTGTGTATTGACCCCCAATCGAATTGTTTGGGATTCAGAAGTGAAGGAAATCATTTTACCTACTAATAGCGGACAAATTGGAGTATTACCTAATCATGCGCCTATTGCCTCAGCTGTCGATATAGGTATTTTGAGAATACGTCTTAAAGACCAATGGTTAACAATGGCTCTGATGGGGGGGTTTGCTAGAATAAATAATAATGAGATAACTGTTTTAGTAAATGATGCGGAAAAGGGTAGTGACATTGATCCACAAGAAGCACAGCAAACTCTTGAAATAGCAGAAACTAATTTGAATAAGGCTGAAGGCAAGAGACAAACAATTGAGGCAAATCTAGCTCTTAGACGAGCTAGAACACGAGTAGAGGCTATCAATGTTATTTCATAACAAGTTGAAATTGATGCGTCCCAATATCCGAAAACAATAAAAAGAAAAAAGAAACAGTCAGAAGAAAAAAGTAAGTAGAAAAGCTTATTAGATACCACAGTCAAAGGTATCTAATAAGTTATAACTATACCTTACCTACTATTGGATTTGAACCAATGACTCCCGCCGTATGAAAGCAATACTCTAACCACTGAGTTAAGTAGGTAATTTAGGACTCCTCCTCAAAAAAAAAAAAAGAAGAGTACCCATCTATCAGATTAATTGATTATAAATGTAAAATTACTGATAAGCAATACCAACCCCCGTTCAAGGGATTCGATCATGTAATATTCATCTTGACAAGCAATTATCTTCATACTATGATAAAATATGTATCAAAAACACAAGGGCTGTAGCTCAGTTAGGTAGAGCACCTCGTTTACACGAGCGCCAATGCTTTTTTTCAGAGGAGTTCATCTTGTAATTAAAAAAGTTTATCTTATAGTAAGAAATCGGTGTCTTACTCCATTTTAAGGAACAAAACAAGAGAACACTAGCCTGACAAAGGGTTTAGCCATAAAATCGAATCCATAATTGATTTGAGATATTGATAAGGTGAATACCCATTTCTCGTCAATGCTAAACATAAAGGGTATAGGGACCTAAAAAAGATTATCTTTTCTTCCTATTTTATGAACTTTAAGGTGTATGAAGTGTCATTTCTTATCTTCTATTTTAATTTTAGTAGGTGGATAAAGAGTCCATTTAACTTAAGTTGATCTAGGCCAGAAGCAGACCTACGTCAAGATAATCCTTCTTTGAAACACTTTGGTAGTGCTCTTTGATTGTTATACAAATAAAAAAGAAGAGCATAGGGAATCATCTCTTTATTCTTTACTGTAAAAAAAAAAAAAGATGGTGGACTAACTAATATTTTTATCAGTTAATGAAAAAGCTCAATGCAAAAAAAAATGCATGTTGGGTTTTGAAAACAATTTAAATCATTTAGATAATAATTAGTTTGATCTGTTTTACCGAGAAGGTCTACGGTTCGAGTCCGTATAGCCCTAATATTCCTACAGATACTAATAATATTAATACTATTTTGGATCGAATAGATCTCATTACTAAGACTATTACTAAAAAAAAAACAATTTGTAACTTTCTATTCGAACATATTCATATTCGATAGAATAATATTAATATTAGTATATTCAGCTAGTCTAAAAAAATGGAGACTTTAGACTAAAAATGAAAATGAATTTGGTATATTTTCTACATTCAGAGGAGTACTTTTATGTTTCTTCTTTACGAATATGATATTTTTTGGGCATTTCTAATAATATCAAGTTTGATTCCTATTTTGGCATTTCTAATTTCTGGAATTTTAGCCCCCATTAGCAAGGGACCGGAAAAACTTTCTAGTTATGAATCCGGAATAGAACCAATAGGCGATGCTTGGTTACAATTTCGAATCCGTTATTATATGTTTGCTCTCATTTTTGTTGTTTTTGATGTTGAAACGGTTTTTCTTTATCCATGGGCAATGAGTTTCGATGTATTAGGGGTATCCGTATTTTTAGAAGCTTTCTTATTCGTGCTTATCCTAATTGTTGGTTCAGTTTATGCATGGCGAAAGGGGGCATTAGAATGGTCTTAATTCTTGACTATTTAGACAATTAGAAAAAAAAATATTGAGACAATTATGAATTCCATTGAGTTTCCCTTACTTGATCAAACAACCCAAAATTCAGTTATTTCAACGACATTAAATGATTTTTCAAATTGGTCAAGATTATCCAGTTTATGGCCGCTTCTTTATGGTACGAGTTGTTGCTTCATTGAATTTGCTTCATTAATAGGATCACGATTCGATTTTGATCGTTATGGACTAGTACCACGATCGAGTCCTAGGCAGGCGGACCTAATTTTAACAGCGGGCACTGTAACTATGAAAATGGCCCCTTCTTTAGTTCGATTATATGAACAAATGCCCGAACCTAAATATGTTATTGCTATGGGAGCCTGTACAATTACGGGGGGGATGTTTAGTACCGATTCTTATAGTACTGTTCGAGGCGTAGATAAGCTAATTCCTGTAGATGTATATTTGCCGGGCTGTCCACCTAAACCGGAGGCCATTATAGATGCTATAACAAAACTTCGTAAGAAAATATCTCGAGAAATATATGAAGATCCAATGAGTTTTCAACGAGAGAATAGATGTTTTACTACCAACCATAAGTTTCATGTTGGATACAGTACTTATACTGACAATTATGGTCAAGAATTTTTCTATCAACCGCCATCTACTTCAGAGATATCGTCTGACACATTTTTTTAAAGTACAATAATAAAAAGCAATTCCTTTTTTAAAAATTTCATCGTATTTTAAAAATTTCATCGTAATAGAAAATACTAATACCAAACTCATAAAAAAAATTTAGGAGAAGCAAAAAATGCAAGGTCGTTTGTCTTCTTGGCTAGTCAAACATGGACTAATTCATAGATCCTTGGGTTTCGATTACCTAGGAATAGAGACTTTACAAATAAAGCCCGAGGATTGGCATTCCATTGCTGTCATTTTATATGTATATGGTTACAATTATCTACGTTCTCAATGTGCCTATGATGTAGCACCCGGAGGACTCTTAGCTAGTGTATATCATTTTACAAGAATAGAGTATGGTATAAATCAACCCGAAGAGGTATGCATAAAAATATTTGTATCAAGAAAAAATCCCAGAATTCCTTCGATTTTTTGGGTTTGGAAAAGTGCGGATTTTCAAGAAAAGGAATCTTATGATATGTTGGGAATCTCTTATGATAGTCATCCGCGTCTAAGACGTATTTTAATGCCCGAAAATTGGATAGGATGGCCTTTGCGTAAAGATTATATTGCTCCAAATTTTTATGAAATACAAGATGCTCACTAAATGATAAAAATAATAAACTAATCCAAACTTCTGCAACCCCAGTCAAAGAATATAAGTACATTCTGTTATAGATCAGACAAAATAATTGATTGACATTAAATCAGGCAGAGTAATGGAAGTTGCATTCAGATATTATTATGTGAGAAATCACAAAATTCAGAAATAATAGAATGAATAATTATAGGGTTTAAAATAGGATGGATAGGAGTTTCTTAAGATTCTAAAACAAAAACAATACTGAGTTCTTATCAGCCAAGCCAATAAAAGAAATAGGATGAACTGCAAAAATTCTTTATCTTTATAATAAACTAATTCTTTATCTTTATAATAAACTATATAACGTGCACATCACCATCAATTATACGGCCACGAAAAAAAAAACACAAAGAAAAGGGCTCGATTCTATTTTGGTAATCCTTCTCAGATGAATTCTTAATATTCTCACTCCACCCCAGAACTTCGACTTTTAGGTCTTTTAACCAACTAATTAAACCACTCGAATATTATGGAAATAGAAACCTTTTTTTGTATCGCAGAAAAAAAAGGAAAAAAATAGATAAAGAATTCATTATCTATATATCTATATCTATATATATATAGATACTATAGATAAGCGAATATACCTAATAAAAAATTGCATCTATTCTTTAATCATCTAGGAAAAGTATATCTACAGATACCTAAATAGATCAAAGAAATATGTTATGTATCAGAATCTAGAAGAACACAAATTTGTATGAGTATCTATCCCCCATATTCATTAAAATGAATATGGGGGATAGATACTCATACAAATGAATCTTGTGTCAGGAACCAGATTTGAACTGGTGACACGAGGATTTTCAGTCCTCTGCTCTACCAACTGAGCTATCCCGACCATTCTTGAAGCTTAATACTTTGATTTTAAAAGATTTTTAAAATCTATGTTAATGAATCTATATCAACTAAGTAAAAAAAAAGTTTGTAAGTGAGTTTCCGCAGTAATAATTATTTTTTATTGTTAATCGTTAATTACGCATATGAAAATTCCTTGCTAAAAAATAAGATATTAATTTATACATTTCTGATTAAAAAAAATTCTATGTGTTTCACATATATATTTATATCTATTCCAAAACTCGTCCCTTGTCATTATGATAGATAAGAAAATTATGATAGATAGGAAATTGATGAAAATAAAAATTCCAATTTCGTTGGGAAATAATAAATCGAATAAAACACATAAATAAGGACTTCAAGATAGAGAGGATATAGGAAAAAAATTAGAAAATGAAAAAGTATTTTTGGGGATAGAGGGACTTGAACCCTCATGATTTCTTAAGTCGACGGATTTTCCTCTTACTTTCAATTTCATTGTTGTCGGTATTGACATGTAGAATAGGACTCTATCTTTATTCTCATCTGATTTATCAGTTCTTCAAGGGTTTTAGCCGATTATGATGAAGTGAATAATTTCATCAATAAATATTCCATCTTTTCTTCAACTTCGAATTGATTTGATTCACATTTTTCATTTGTGAATATTTTTATCACAAATAGATCTTCAATAATAAAATAAAAAGTAACAAATTGAAAGAGTATTTCAGTATATATATATGTTTCTAAATGTTTATCTTTGATCCATTCCTGTAATTTTGGTGAAAGGATTCTTTTACTAATGCAATAAAAAAAGTCGTCAATTTCGTTTGTTAGAACAGCTTCCATAGAGTCTCTGCACCTATCCCTTTTTTATTATCACTTTCTGAATTTTTATTTGTTTTCAGAAAACAGGATTTGGCTCAGGATTGCCCATTGTGAATTCCAGGGTTTCTCTGAATTTGAAAATTATTACTTGGTAAGTTTCCATACCAAAACTCAATCCAATTAAGTCCGTAGCGTCTACCAATTTCGCCATATCCCCATCTTTTTTTTTATTTGAATCTGATTATAATAGAATGCTTTTTTTTTCATTTCTATTATGAGAATTATGCGGGAACTTTTGAATTCATTAAATACATATTATTTTATTAAATATTAAAAACCCCTTTCTCCAATTTTATAGATTTTATTTCATCTATATTGGATACCTTTATTTGTTTGAATCAGAACTAATTCTAATATCTATATATTAACAATTCAATATACACAGATATAGACCACATATCTACTTATCTTCTATGTACCTACTTATCTTCTTTTTTCATACAATTTAGAATACTCGAATGGTCGATTCTTTTTTTTTTTTTGTTTTTGCTTAAAAAAAAAAAGAAAATAAACAATCCATTTATTCATATACAATTTATATAACTAAAACGAATCTAGTGGCTAAAAAAAACCATTCTTTTAATTGAATATAATATAGAATTAGACATTTACTTAGAAATATGGAATTCCTTAATAAATATTTACTAAAATTTATATTTATTCAAATTTACTTTAAGTACTAATAAATAATCTTTTTGAAAGAAATCAATTTAATAATATATATCTAGAATAGTAGATCGAAATAAATTATATTAAATAAATTATATTAATATAATATTAATTATTATCTTGCACTTTATGTTATCAGATAAAATAAATAATAGAAATAATAAAAATTGGGTTTGATTTTCTATATTTTCTTTCTCTATTTTTGATGTTTGTATTAATTTGAATTTTGTTATAAATAACTAAAAATTGATAACTAAGATCCCATTCAATTCTTCTGCATATGTATATTTCGTTTACATTAGCCGGTTTAGCTCAGAGGTTAGAGCATCGCATTTGTAATGCGATGGTCATCGGTTCGAATCCGATAACCGGCTTTTCTCTATTTGTTTTTTACATAATTGATAATATCTTTTTTAGAAATAAAAAATTGGAGAGAGTTCGATCTCTGCGGAAGAAATCAAGAAATTAACCTACTTTTTTGTATTCTTTTATATACAATAAATTCGGATATTGATAAAATTCATCTAATTCTTCTTTGTACTATAAAACTTTAGTAGATTTCGCTTCATTTAGAATTCTATAATATTTTTCATTTCGTTTAGTTTTCATTTCGATTTATAAGATTTTTCATTTTAAAAAAGGAGTTTTTATGTCACGTTACAGAGGACCTCGTTTCAAAAAAATACGTCGTCTAGGATATTTACCAGGACTTACTAGTAAAAGGCCAACAGTCAAAAACGAATTTCGAAATCAATTGCGCTTCAGTAAAAAATCTCAATATCGTATTCGTTTAGAAGAAAAACAAAAATTGCGTTTTCATTATGGTCTTACAGAACGACAATTGCTTAAATACGTTCGTATCTCCGGAAAAGCTAAAGGATCAACTGGTCAGGTTTTATTACAACTACTTGAAATGCGCTTGGATAACATACTTTTTCGATTGGGTATGGCTGCGACTATTCCTCAAGCCCGCCAATTTATAAACCATAGACATGTTTTAGTTAATGGTCGTATAGTGGATATACCAAGTTATCGTTGTAAACCTCAAGATATTATTACAGCAAAGGATGAACAAAAATCTAAAACTCTTATTCAAAATTATTTTGATTCAGCCCCCCATGAGAAATTGCCAAATCATTTGACTGTTCACCCTTTCCAATATAAAGGTTTAATTAATCAAATAATAGATAATAAATGGGTTGGTTTGAAAATAAATGAATTACTGGTTGTAGAATATTATTCTCGTCAAACTTAAACTTAACTAAAATAACAAGAGTTTTTTTTACAAGGATTTTCTGCTATTCATATATCATAGACATGGATATGCGAAAATTTTTATTCCTTGCCCACCCGTTATCCACTATTTTTTGTATTACCGAAAAATGAGGAATATAAAGTTGTCCATATCAACAAACAAATTTGAAATATGAAATAATGGTATGCATTGGGATGAGTAATATTGATGAATTTGGTAAAGATTCGGAAAGAGAGGGATTCGAACCCCCGGTAAACAAAAAGCCTACATAGCAGTTCCAATGCTACGCCTTGAACCACTCGGCCATCTCTCCTATATAATGATGCCCAGAAACCGGTTGAATGTTGAATAGTGAATCAATCCTATTTTTCATAAATGCATAAAACCTATTCAAACTATAAAAATACAAAGTAAAATTAAAAAAAAACCTCCTACAAGGTCTTAGGATAAACAAATTTGATTGATGAGTTCATTTTTACGTTATTTCGCACTGTATTATAATTATACAATTCCTTTATTTGTGGGATTGATTTCTCACACCATGATTAATTAAATTATAGAATGGATTTCTACCTATGCCTAGATCTCGGATAAATGAAAATTTTATAGATAAGACCTTTTCAATTGTAGCCAATATCTTATTACGAATAATTCCGACAACTTCAGGAGAAAAAAGGGCATTCACTTATTACAGAGATGGTGTGATTTGATTCCATTTTTTTTGACCGATTTCGGTCAAAAAAAAATGGAATGGAAAAACCCCACGCGTGTTGAAGGTGAAATTTGTAAATAAAAGGATTAATTCCTTCTGTCGTGTATCCTCGATTAATGAAGCCTTATATGCTTGAATTTTAGGTTTCTAGTATTAAGCGAAAGGTTATACCTATACTTATGGGGTTAGGTCAACCCCAAATTACTAGTACTGATAGGCAACATTGGGAAAGAAGCACTACGCTTGGGAATCAAGGACACGAAAACTTTGTATCTATCTATATCCATGGCTTATCGAGATTGGGACTAACAGGAATGGTTGGGACAATAAATATCCATCTCGTTCATATTTTGGATACCCATAGAACCATCGAAGATTATTGAGGTGACTAATTCCAGGAAATTAAGCAGCGTAGAGGACAAAGAAATTGTTGAAGTTCTTATTTTTTTTTATCAAGTACCTACATACTTAATGTTAAGAAATAATTTTTGACAGGAAGGTTGGCTAGAGATTTATTGTAAAAACACTAGCTCTGTTCAGTTGAGAATGAGAATACTGGAATATTTTTTGATTTGATGGATTTTTCTCATTACACACATAAGGGGGGAGCCGTATGAGATGAAAATCTCACGTACAGTTCTGGAGCGGAGATTCTTTGAACCGAATGACGACCGTAACGGATGTCAGCTCAATCTGAAGGAAATTATGCAGAAGCTTTACAGAATTATTATGAGGCTATGCGACTGGAAATTGATCCCTATGATCGAAGTTATATACTTTATAACATAGGCCTTATTCACACAAGTAACGGAGAACATACTAAAGCTTTGGAATATTATTTTCGGGCGCTCGAACGAAACCCATTTTTACCCCAAGCTTTTAATAATATGGCCGTGATCTGTCATTACGTGCGACTATCTCCACTATAGAAAGAAAAAAGAAAAGAACAAGCAAATCCACAAATTTTAATATAAGAAATATAGAAATATAAATAATTATAAATAAGAAAGGCTTTCTACATATATATATCGTTCAAAACAACGATTTTTATCAGCTGTAGCAAAGAAACTTCATAGAAGTAAAAATATGAAGAAATCGATATGTCTAGATACCCTCTTTTTCTATGGATAAAAGATCTAATTGATAAAGGAAGCATCGTAAGGATCAATTAACACGGTTTTCAATCGATATAATAAAAACTGCTTCCTTATCTCATGATAAATAAAGAAGTCAGGAATCCACTTATGTAATAAAAAGGATCCCCTGGTATTTTGAGCAGCGGTGTAGTATCAAATCCCAAAGATAGAAAGTATTTTCTCTTTACTTATAAGAACTTATAAGATAAGAAAGAAAAAACTTTTACCAAGATTCTATAGAAATGAATCTATCATATATTTTTGTATATGATATATAAAATCGAGATAGTTACCTTTCAGAAAATTAGAATTAGGGCGTTAATGCCAATGCTTGATTCCCTTTTCTGAAGGTAGGAGAAAAGATAAAACTAAAAAAAAAGATGAAATTCTTTGAAATTCTTTATTTATTAGTAAAAATGAAAGTTTGAAACTCATATTAATAATTTCTTTTTTTCTTTTAGTTAACTTCAAGATAATAGAACAAAAAAAGAATTGACTACTGAGCCGTATGAGTCAGGAAATTCTCAAGTACGGTTCTAAGGAAAGGAATTGACTCACCTATTTCGACCGAGGAGAACAGGCCATTCGGCAGGGAGACTCAGAAGTTGCGGAGTCTTGGTTTAATCAAGCCGCTGAATATTGGAAACAAGCTATAGCTCTCACCCCCGGTAATTATATTGCAGCACAGAATTGGTTGAAGATCACAGGGCGTTTTGAATAAGAACACTCTGTTTCTTTTTTTTCTTATATATTTATCTATCTATATAAAGATATAGATAGATAAATATATATTGTTATAAATTCTTGTTTCTTGTCCCTATCAAATTCAAAAATCATTTCTATAGGAACGACCAATCACATAATTTAAATATATCCCTTCTAATTTTGTTCGATTTTGTCTAGTATTTCATAGAAATAAACGAGATGTGGATACAGTAGATAATTTTCTCCTTTTTTCTGTTATTTAAACTAATATTCAATCAAATTAAGAAAAGAGACCTTCAAAAAAAGAAATAAAATATAGGTATATTGCCTAATAATGAATGCTAATGCCTGCTCAATTTGAAATAGAGTACATACTTATACTTTATCTAAAAAAAAAAATAAAATCTAAGGAATAGAATTAGAATAAAATCTGAATACATTTGATTAGGCTGCACGAAAAATTATTGAACTTCCATTCAGAGTTCCCAAAAAGGTCTTAGAAGATTAAAATAGGTCCGTTGAGCGCCTCACTCTTATGTCATAATAGATTCGAACACTTGCCCCGAATTGACTTCGAGATCATAATTGTTCTAGTGAAAAACTAAAGAAATGAAATTTACTAAGATATCCAATACATGAGAGATAGGAGAGAACAAAACTCAATAGAAACATCTCTAATAAGTTCACTAATTCTGTTTTATGTTGGCAGGTCTCTTTGTATGTGTTGTCTGGAAAGAGGAGGACTCAATGATTATTCGTTCACCGGAACCAGAAGTTAAAATTTTGGTAGATAGGGATCCTATAAAAACTTCTTTTGAGGAATGGGCAAAACCTGGTCATTTCTCAAGAACAATAGCTAAGGGACCAGATACTACTACTTGGATCTGGAACCTACATGCTGACGCTCATGATTTTGATAGCCATACTAATGATTTAGAGGAGATTTCCCGAAAAGTTTTTAGTGCGCATTTTGGCCAACTCTCTATCATCTTTCTTTGGCTGAGTGGCATGTATTTTCATGGTGCTCGTTTTTCCAATTATGAGGCATGGTTAAGTGATCCTACTCACATTAGGCCTAGTGCTCAGGTGGTTTGGCCAATAGTGGGTCAAGAAATATTGAATGGTGATGTAGGGGGGGGGTTCCGAGGAATACAAATAACCTCTGGTTTTTTTCAGATTTGGAGAGCATCTGGAATAACTAATGAATTACAACTCTATTGTACTGCAATTGGTGCATTGGTCTTTGCAGCCTTAATGCTTTTTGCTGGTTGGTTTCATTATCACAAAGCTGCTCCAAAATTGGCTTGGTTCCAAGATGTAGAATCTATGTTGAATCACCATTTGACAGGGCTCCTAGGGTTGGGGTCTCTTTCTTGGGCAGGACATCAAATACATGTATCTTTACCGATTAACCAATTTCTAAATGCTGCAGTAGATCCCAAAGAGATACCACTTCCTCATGAATTTATCCTAAATCGGGATCTTTTGGCTCAACTTTATCCGAGTTTTTCCGAGGGAGCAACCCCATTTTTTACCTTGAATTGGTCAAAATACGGAGAATTTCTTACTTTTCGTGGAGGATTAGATCCAGTAACTGGAGGTTTATGGCTGACCGATATTATACACCATCATTTAGCTATTGCAATTCTTTTCTTGATAGCGGGTCACATGTATAGGACCAACTGGGGTATTGGTCACAATATAAAAGACATTTTAGAGGCACATAAAGGTCCATTTACAGGCCAGGGTCATAAAGGTATATATGAGATTCTAACAACGTCATGGCATGCTCAATTATCTATTAATCTAGCTATGTTAGGCTCTTTGACCATTGTTGTAGCTCACCATATGTATTCTATGCCTCCTTATCCATACCTAGCTACTGACTATGGTACACAACTGTCATTGTTTACACATCACATGTGGATTGGTGGATTTCTCATAGTCGGTGCTGCTGCGCATGCAGCGATTTTTATGGTAAGAGATTATGATCCGACTATTCGATACAACGATCTATTAGATCGTGTCCTTAGACATCGTGATTCAATCATATCACATCTTAACTGGGTATGTATCTTTTTAGGTTTTCACAGTTTTGGTTTGTATATTCATAATGATACCATGAGCGCATTAGGGCGCCCTCAAGATATGTTTTCAGATACTGCTATACAATTACAGCCGATCTTTGCTCAATGGATACAAAATACCCACGCTTTAGCACCTGGCACAACAGCCCCAGGTGCAGCAACAAGTACCAGTTTGACTTGGGGAGGTGAAAATTTAGTAGCAGTGGGCGGTAAAGTTGCTTTGTTACCTATTCCTTTAGGAACTGCGGATTTTTTGGTCCATCATATTCATGCATTTACAATTCATGTAACAGTATTGATACTCTTAAAGGGTGTTCTATTTGCTCGTAGTTCACGATTGATACCGGATAAAGCAAATCTAGGTTTTCGTTTCCCTTGTGATGGACCTGGAAGAGGGGGGACATGCCAAGTATCCGCTTGGGATCATGTCTTCTTAGGACTATTTTGGATGTACAATTCAATTTCCGTAGTTATATTCCATTTCAGTTGGAAAATGCAGTCAGATGTTTGGGGTAGTATAAGTGATCAAGGGATAGTAACTCATATCACAGGAGGAAATTTTGCGCAGAGTTCCATTACCATTAATGGGTGGCTTCGTGATTTCTTATGGGCGCAGGCATCCCAGGTAATTCAGTCTTATGGTTCTTCATTATCTGCATATGGTCTTTTTTTCTTGGGTGCACATTTTGTATGGGCTTTTAGTTTAATGTTTCTATTCAGCGGGCGTGGTTATTGGCAAGAACTTATTGAATCCATTGTTTGGGCTCATAATAAATTAAAAGTTGCTCCTGCTACTCAGCCCAGAGCCTTGAGCATTGTACAAGGACGTGCTGTAGGAGTAACACATTACCTTCTAGGTGGAATTGCCACAACATGGGCATTCTTCTTAGCAAGAATTATTGCAGTAGGATAATAGCTAGGAGGATTTGAAAATCATTATGGCATTAAGATTTCCAAGCTTTAGTCAAGGCTTAGCTCAAGACCCCACTACTCGTCGTATTTGGTTTGGTATTGCTACCGCACATGACTTCGAAAGTCATGATGATATTACTGAGGAACGTCTTTATCAGAATATTTTTGCTTCTCATTTCGGGCAATTAGCAATCATTTTTCTGTGGACTTCCGGGAATCTCTTTCATGTAGCTTGGCAAGGTAATTTTGAGACATGGGTACAGGATCCTTTACATGTAAGACCTATTGCTCATGCAATTTGGGATCCTCATTTTGGTCAACCAGCTGTAGAAGCTTTTACTCGAGGGGGTGCTCTAGGTCCTGTTAATATAGCCTATTCTGGTGTTTATCAGTGGTGGTATACAATCGGTTTACGTACTAATGGGGATCTTTATACTGGAGCTATTTTTCTATTAATACTTTCTATTATATCTTTAATAGCAGGTTGGTTACACCTACAACCAAAATGGAAACCGAGTGTTTCGTGGTTTAAAAATGCCGAATCCCGCCTCAATCATCATTTGTCAGGACTATTCGGAGTAAGTTCCTTGGCTTGGACAGGGCATTTAGTTCATGTTGCTATTCCGGGGTCCAGGGGGGAATCCGTTCGATGGAACAATTTATTAGATATCTTGCCGCACCCCGAGGGATTAGGTCCATTTTTTACAGGTCAGTGGAATCTTTATGCTCAAAACCCAGATTCCAATAATCATATATTTGGTACCCCTCAAGGAGCAGGAACTGCTATTCTAACACTTCTCGGAGGATTTCATCCGCAAACTCAAAGTTTATGGTTAACTGATATTGCACACCATCATTTGGCTATTGCGTTTATTTTTCTAGTTGCTGGCCATATGTATAGAACTAATTTCGGGATTGGTCACAGTATTAAAGATCTTTTAGAAGCACATACTCCTCCGGGGGGTAGATTGGGGCGTGGGCATAAGGGTCTTTATGATACAATCAATAATTCAATTCATTTTCAATTAGGTCTTGCTCTAGCCTCTTTAGGGGTTATTACTTCCTTGGTAGCACAACACATGTACTCTTTACCTGCTTATGCGTTTATAGCGCAAGACTTTACTACTCAAGCTGCCTTATATACTCATCATCAATATATAGCAGGCTTCATTATGACAGGGGCTTTTGCTCATGGAGCTATCTTTTTTATTAGAGATTATAATCCAGAGCAGAATCAAGATAATGTCTTGGCAAGAATGTTAGACCATAAAGAAGCTATCATATCCCACTTAAGTTGGGCTAGCCTCTTTCTGGGGTTCCATACTCTGGGACTTTATGTCCATAACGATGTCATGCTTGCTTTTGGTACTCCGGAGAAACAAATTTTGATTGAACCTATATTTGCCCAATGGATACAATCTGCTCATGGTAAAACTTCCTATGGGTTCGATATACTTTTATCTTCAACGAACAGTCCGGCGTTCAATGCGGGACGAAGCATATGGTTGCCTGGTTGGTTAAACGCTGTAAATGAGAATAGTAATTCTCTATTCTTAACAATAGGGCCTGGAGACTTCTTGGTTCATCATGCTATTGCTCTTGGTTTACATACAACTACTTTGATTTTAGTAAAAGGTGCTTTGGATGCGCGTGGTTCTAAGTTAATGCCTGATAAAAAAGATTTTGGTTATAGTTTTCCTTGTGATGGCCCGGGACGAGGCGGAACTTGTGATATTTCCGCTTGGGACGCATTTTATTTGGCAGTTTTCTGGATGTTAAATACCATTGGATGGGTTACTTTTTATTGGCATTGGAAACACATTACACTATGGCAGGGTAATATTTCACAGTTTAATGAATCTTCTACCTATTTGATGGGATGGTTAAGAGATTATCTATGGTTGAACTCTTCACAACTTATCAATGGATATAACCCTTTTGGTATGAATAGTTTATCAGTCTGGGCATGGATGTTCTTGTTTGGACATCTTGTTTGGGCTACTGGATTTATGTTCTTAATTTCTTGGCGCGGATATTGGCAGGAATTGATTGAAACTTTGGCATGGGCTCATGAACGTACACCTTTGGCTAATTTGATTCGATGGAGAGATAAACCAGTGGCTCTTTCCATTGTGCAAGCAAGATTGGTTGGACTAGCCCACTTTTCCGTAGGTTATATATTTACTTATGCAGCCTTCTTAATTGCCTCTACATCGGGCAAATTCGGTTAATTGAATTCTTTATTATATATATCTGGCAAGAATCTCATTTCCTTCTATAGGGAAGAGAAGCCACTTATACATCTAGGATCCGACTTCTATCATTGATGCTAATAGCAAATTAACCATTATGGCAAGGAAAAGTGTTATTCAGAGGGAAAAGAAGAGACAAAAATTGGAACAGAAATATCATTTGATTCGCCGATCCTCAAAAAAAGAAATAAGCAAAGTTCCGTCGTTAAGTGAGAAATGGGAAATTCATGGAAAATTAGAATCACTACCGCGTAATAGTGCACCTATACGTCTTCATCGACGTTGTTTTTCGACCGGAAGACCGAGAGCTAATTATCGAGACTTTGGATTATCTGGACACATACTTCGGGAAATGGTTCATGCATGTTTCTTGCCGGGTGCAACAAGATCCAGTTGGTAAGGATTTCCAATTATCTTCATTTTTTTCATTTTATTATCAGCGATCATAGGAGGGTCCCTTTACCGTTATGTATAAATGGTTTATTCTATTTATATAGATATGGTAAAGGGACGCATTCCATCTTTGTTTTTGTTCATTAGTTATCAATTCTTTTCTTTATCGCGGAGTAGAGCAACTTGGTAGCTCGCAAGGCTCATAACCTTGAGGTTACGGGTTCAAATCCCGTCTCCGCAACTTTTTGAATTTGATAAAAAAACAAGGTTTCAAGAAGAAGGGCATTATACGCAGTAAATTCTATGGCATTTTTCATACTATGACTATTAAATACATAGGGCGGATAGCGGGAATCGAACCCGCGTCTTCTCCTTGGCAAAGAGAAATTTTACCATTCGACTATATCCGCGTTTTCATTGTACTTGATATGCGATTCTATTTATACAGAGATGGGCCTGATATTCTATATAGGGATATAGGGATAATGAAAAAGAAATTTAGATAATAGATATTGTCTCCCAAATAAAATATTTTCTATTACTATTCATTTTTATCAAGAATTCCCATTTCTATTATTACATTTCTATTATTATATATGGTTTTTTTCTATATATCTATATAATTGAATTGAAATTATCATTCTATCGAATATTTTGATTTACTTTTTTCTTAAAAAAGTAAGTTCCTATTAATAAAAAATTATATTTATCTATATAGAGATACAGATAGATATTCTATATTATTAAATACTAGACGACGTATAAATAGATTTATAGTATTTCATTTGAATATTCTATTCATATCATATTAATATGAATAGAATATTCAAATGAAATTCAAATTTTTATAGTTCATTTTTTCTATTTTATTTCTTTTAGTTTCACAATGTACCACCATATAAGTATAAGATATAAGATTTTTCCAATAGAAGAAGTTTACTCCCCCTTAGAATGTAATGTGTTAT
>NW_028196890.1:35000-42500 GCF_037176805.1 Vigna unguiculata
TAGGTTCAGGGCCAAACCGACTACCCCAAGAGCACTCATCCATAAACCAGTTACTGGTACAAATAACATAAAGAAATGTAACCAACGTTTATTGGAAAAAGCAACCCCAAAGATTTGGGACCAAAAGCGATTAGCAGTAACCATTGAATAAGTTTCTTCAGCTTGGGTTGGGTTAAAAGCACGGAATGTATTTGCGCCATCACCATCTTCAAATAAAGTATTTTCTACGGTTGCACCATGAATAGCGCATAGTAGTGCAGCGCCCAATACACCAGCAACTCCCATCATATGAAATGGGTTTAATGTCCAATTATGAAATCCTTGGAAAAAGAGGATGAATCGAAATATAGCTGCTACACCAAAACTTGGAGCAAAGAACCAACCAGACTGACCCAGTGGATAAATAAGGAATACAGAAACAAAAACAGCAATTGGACCTGAGAATGCGATTGCATTATAAGGTCGCAATTGAACAGATCGAGCAAGTTCAAATTGACGTAACATGAAACCTATTAATCCGAAAGCACCGTGGAGAGCAACAAAAGTCCACAGACCGCCTAACTGACACCAACGGGTAAAATCTCCCTGTGCTTCAGGACCCCACAGTAACAACAAAGAGTGTGCTAAACTATTAGCGGGAGTGGAAACTGCAGCGGTTAAGAAGTTGCAGCCTTCTAAATAAGAACTTGCCAAGCCGTGAGTATACCATGAAGTTACAAAGGTCGTACCTGTAAACCAACCCCCCAAGGCGAAATAGGCGCAAGGAAAGAGTAATAGACCGGACCAACCCACAAAAACGAAACGGTCCCTCCGCAACCAGTCATCCATAATATCAAATAAATCATTTTCATCTTTGGTAAATTTACCAAGAGCTATAGTCATAGCGATCCTCCTATTCAACTACTTCAACCATTTCCCAACACCTCATAGAGCATTTTCAGAGATGGGACGGACCTTGATCATTTATCTCTATTCATTTCTCTCTCTATATATATATAGAATATATAAGTATACTTTCCCTTGTTTTCTAATCGGTTTCGAATAAAAAATCATTTATGGGTCTATTGATATCTAGGGCAAATCCATGAACTCGATGTGGTTATTCCTTATCTATTCTTAAAAATCTTCCAAGTCATCAATCATAAAATCTGCTATGACTCCAAAATCCGATAGAAATTTTTTTTTCAGAACTGTTCAAGAAACAAATGATCCCCTGTTTCACTTCTTATACCTAGCGGATCTTCAGACATATTTCTCTCCTTTCATCAAAGAAACTTATTCTTGAAGTTTGGTTGTGAATTGACTTCTATTTTGTCTAGGAAACTACTGTAGGATCATAGGTTTTCTAAATTTCTATTTCATTTACAGTTTTTTCTTTAGTATTTCATTTTTTTTTATAAATACTATAATAAAAAGAAAAAACTGTAAATGAAAGTTTTTGTCTCATATATATGAATTGCTGGAAAAATATCGTACACATCGATATGAAAAGAAACTATTTGATATGTGAAGACATAATTTAATGTATTTTTCTATTATTTCTATAAGATTCTATCTAATCTTATAGAAATAATAGAAATTTATGGAAAAAAATATGTTTCATTTTAATTTTAAAAAAACTTGTTTGGTGGAACTTGAAATTCGTATTAAGGCCCTTCTGAGTAAAGAAAAGGCATAACCTTTTTTCTTAGTTCAGAAACAAGAAGATTTCATTGGAAATATTCAGAGATTCTTAGGGAGTCTAAACGAAAAAAGTCTTAAAAAGAAAAAAAATTGTTCGAATTGAATCTTTATCAAATTTGAATATCAGAATAGTAGATATAAATATAATTCAACGGGTTAGGTCCACTTACTTTTTTTTATTTTTCCATTATTGAATTTTACACTTTTTCTTTTTTATTACAAATAGAAACTTTTTCAAAATATCAAGAATCTTTTTATTCTTCCTTCAAATAGAAAGACTATTGCTTTTGAAAAAAAAAGTAAAAAGCCCCTTATCGGATTTGAACCGATGACTTACGCCTTACCATGGCGTTACTCTACCACTGAGTTAAAAGGGCCCTTTTTCTTTCTTTCAATTTCTAAATAAGGAACTAGCATGACTAGTACATATATTTGTTACTGTGTATACTTATTCTATAAATTTATATAAATTATTTCTATAAATTTATATAAATTATATAAATTAAATGATATAAATGGGATTAGAATACATGTACATCAATATCTATTATTTGTATAATGACTCATCAAAGAACAAAAAATTGGATTTACCTAGTGAATAGAATATAGTTAAAAAAAAGAATTGATTAAGATTGGATTTGATCCATATCAAATATATTATTTCAAAATGGATTCTTGAAGTCATTCTAATCATAACACTAAATTCTTTTTATTGATACATAAATGTACTCACAAAATAAAATATTTCATCGAAACATTGATAAAATCGAATCATTGATAAAATGGATTCAATATGTTCTGTCCCTAAACCAAATTTTTATTTTTTTATTGAAAAATTCTATTTTCCAAAGTTTTTTTTCTTAGTATTAGATATAAATCTACCTATCGAATCTTAGTATTAGTAATAAATGATAGAAATGAAGTTTTAACCTCTCGTCCTTTGCAACAAACGAATCATTCCTGTGAAGAATTTTCTCTTTATTGGAACATTACTTCTTTTTTTTTCTTATTATGACTGGAATAAAAAAATTTAGAAATATAAATGATTAATAAAAAATTTCTATGGAATTATGAAAGAACGAAAAATATTTTTTTTTATCGAATCATATCATTATATTGACAATTGCAAAAAACTGTTCATACTATGAACGTAGTATAATGGCGGTCGGGCAAGTATGCCCCCATCGTCTAGTGGTTCAGGACATCTCTCTTTCAAGGAGGCAGCGGGGATTCGACTTCCCCTGGGGGTAGGGTGTTACGAAAGGAAGTTGATCAAAAATTTTCAATAAAAACTGAAATGTATTCTTCCTATTGTGCTGGGTCGATGCCCGAGCGGTTAATGGGGACGGACTGTAAATTCGTTGGCAATATGTCTACGCTGGTTCAAATCCAGCTCGGCCCAAGAATTTGCCGATCCACTATGAAATTCTATAACCCATTTATAGTTCTCTGGAAATGACTGATGTGCTATGATACGGAAGAATCAAAATATTAAACATATCTAAGGTTATTTCTTTTTTTTCTGTATTCCATATTTCTTTCCACAAATTCAAAATCTTGTTAATAATCGGTATTCATGTCAAGATCTGTAAGTAGAAAATATAAGGAAAAATTGAAAAAAAAAATATTTTTTTTTCATTGATTCAATTTTCAATCGATTTGTTAATAGAATAAGAATAAGAAACGGATTACGAGTAATTTGTGTCGATCTCACTAAAGTGGATATCGATATACATATCAATATATAAAAAAATGCGCTTTTTTCATTTACAACAAAAAGGTTCGAATCCGAAATAGAAAAAGAAAAGGTTTGACAGAAACGGTCCGTAAAAATATTTATACAGTACACCCCTTTCCCTGGGATTGTAGTTCAATTGGTCAGAGCACCGCCCTGTCAAGGCGGAAGCTGCGGGTTCGAGCCCCGTCAATCCCGTTGGATATAAATCCAAAAAAATAAAAAATAAATTCCTTTTTTGTGTATTTGTAGGGAATCAAATTGATAAACAAAATTTTATTTGGGGCCCCCCCCTGCTTTTTCATTTGTTTCGCCGAAAAAGGAAGGAAAGGGATTTTGGACTTTCATCAAGAATAAATGTTTTTTTGTTTTATTTAGTATGGATAAAAGATCTTCCTATGTTATACTATTTCATGAGTTGATTTGATAGCTCAGATTTTGTGATTCATGATATTGATCCGATTTGATATCATTGAAATCCAATTTATACCATTGTTGAAAGATTGAACATTTCTATGGGATTAAATCCCGAATTTTTTTTTTAGAAATTTAAGAGAAATAGAACATAATAAAGATTATGGAAGTAAATATTCTCGCATTTATTGCTACTGCACTGTTTATTCTAGTTCCTACTGCTTTTTTACTTATAATTTATGTAAAAACGGTAAGTAAAAGTGACTAATTTCACTGAAATATGATTTCTTCATTTTTATGAATGATTTAAAAAAATGATCGTACAATCAGCGTAATCCAGATAGTAGAAATCAATTTGATTTCTACTATCTGAGAATTGCGTCCAATTTTTTTTTTCAGATTCTTTTTACAAACAATTCCGGTATCTTAGGAAAAAAAGGGGGTAAAAAAACAGGAATGGTTATTACACGGTCCGCCATTTTCCATATATATATATATCTATATAACCAGGTTAAGCGTCAGTTCATCGAAATAGAAATTTTAAGAAAAATTTGATTGGAATAGGAATCCATTTCTTCTTCTTTTTGATTCCCTTGTTTTTCTCAAAATAGGAATATGGGAATAATGAAAATATTTGTTTGATTGAAAGAGTATTTTCAATTCCTATAAGATACATAGAATACATTACACTACTAAAATATAATAGAATCAAGATAGATTTTCTATTTGAACTCAATTAATTAGTATTAGTTTAAATGAAATATTTTCATTCAATAGTTTCGAAATTCAAAAATTCAGGTAGAAATCAACAAGGTTACTTGGATCCCTTAACTCAATTTTTAGTATCCCTATAGCCCACTTCTTCCCCATACTACGAGGGAAAGGGAAAATGAAAAAACTACCATTAAAGCAGCCCAAGCAATACTTACTATATCCATGTAAATTTTGTCTCCTATCTCTATAAATATGAAGGAACTATTTCATTATTTTTTCAAATTTTTTATTCTATTCTTTTTTTTGTATTATTCGCTAAAAATACTATACTATAATAGTGGAATTGCTATTACAGAGTCAAAAAAAGGATTCTGGGCTAACATCATTCACGAAAAACAAGAATTCATTCTATTTATTAGTTATTAGAACATCTAAAAAGTTTTTTTTGATTATTTTTAGTAAAATCATAAAACATTAAACATAAAAAAATTATAGGAAGTTATAAGTCAATGAATGTTACTACCAGGTGGGAATATTAAGATTTCTCTTTTATCATTTCCTTAAGGATTTCATAAAAAAAGAATCAAGACAGATTCATTTGCATACTTATACTCTTCTTTCTATTTGAAATAGTCCCTTAAATGTCTCCCAATTCGTTCTCTAAAATAATTAAAAAAACTTTTTTTCTTTTCTATTCGATTTTAGAATCAAAACTTTTTAATTTTATTAGAATATAGAATATGAAAATCTAAAGAATACTTTTTTTGAATATTACGAAAGCGAATTAGCTAAATTAAAGCTATTAAATAGAATTGATCTAAATAAATAATATTGATAAAATGTGGAAGCACTCATAAACTTTAAATTAGTCTGTATAGAAGGTTTTTCTTCTGCCTTTTCTCTACCTAAAAATGGACTTTCCTATCCGACTTATTCTTAATCCAATCTAATAAAAGACCCAGTCAGGAGACAGACACTACAATAGTTGTGTAGTGAACGAACTATCATTTCTAAATTTATGGATTCCTTTTCACTACTAGAATCTTTCCTTGAATTCGAGACAAAAATATTTACAACATTTTTTAAGCTACTGATGCTTATAATTTCGAATCAAACGCAATTCTCAAGACTCCTTTTCCCTCGCTTGCTTCTGTTGGAAAAAAAGTTTTCTAAAAAAACGTAATATAATCTTTCATTTACAGTTTCTTATCGATCAGGCGACACCCGGATTTGAACTGGGGAAAAAGGATTTGCAGTCCCCCGCCTTACCACTCGGCCATGCCGCCAATAAAAATATAGATATGAAGTTTTTGAGAATACTCCCCCCTTTTCTTTCTATTGAAAAATTGAAAAACAATCTTGAGACAAATCGCAACCGTTAACTATTCTTTTATGAATTATTCTTGAATATTTGAATAGAAATTTTTTTTTCTTAATGAGATCAGAAAATAAAAATTGATACATAACCAATCAATATTGCTTTTTTTTTTAACTTTGTTCATTCTAATTATAACAGCAACTTTCAATATATGTAAACCCTAGAATATCAATTTGATCTGTTACACAGATATTATCTAATCGAGTATCTTATCCATATCTATATAGATATAGAATACCAATACTATACGGTATTTTCAAGAAATTATCGTGCTTATTCTTTTTTTACAATTTTCAATAGAAAATTTGTAAAAATTCACACAACATGTTATGTGTTTGTTATCCTGAACAAATATGACTGCAATAAAGTTAGAGACAGATCTATAGCTGCAGTTAAATATATGCATGTTTCAAAAATACAAGCCTTATTACATTACACATAACATACTCTAATCATATTCTCCCCAATTCTCTCCAAAATACTTCACTTCAAAATATATCTTTTCTTGACAATTTCGAATGGATTTTTTTTTGTATCCAATTGAATTTGAATATGTAATATCATAATAATGATAGAAATGAAATGCATTTTTTTAGATTCCTAAAAAAAATATTGAAATGCCCGTAGAAATTTCCAATCCTTTTTTAGATTAGACTTTCGATTCTATCTGTTTGTTTTGTTGCAAATTCCTTCGAAGTTGAGTATCAAATTCTAATATTTCTTTCTCTTTTCATAATAGGTATTTCATACACTAAGAAATATTTGATACACGGGATTAGGTAAGATTTCATGTAATTCAGTATAAAGAATAGAAATTCCAATATTGCTAAATGGATTCATGTGATTTGATGAAGCATGACAGCAAATCGTGGAATATTTTTCGATAAAATTCACGGGGAAATTGAAAATGCTTGGGAGTGAAAATGAAGAAATGTCTACACTACCTGGATTGAATCAGATACAATTTGAAGGGTTTTGTAGGTTCATTGATCGGGGCTTAACAGAAGGGCTTTTTAAGTTTCCAAAAATTGAGGATACAGATCAAGAAATTGAATTTCAATTATTTGCCGAAACATATCAATTATTAGAACCCTTGATAAACGAAAAAGATGCTGTATATGAATCACTTACATATTCTGCTGAATTATATATATCCGCGGGATTAATTTGGAAAAGTAGTAGAGATATACAAAAACAAACTATTTTTGTTGGAAATATTCCTCTAATGAATTCTCTGGGAACTTCTATAGTAAATGGAATATACAGAATAGTAATCAATCAAATATTGCAAAGTCCTGGTATCTATTACCGTTCAGAATTGGACCCTAACGGAATTCCGGTCTATACTGGCACTATAATATCAGACTGGGGGGGTAGATTAGAATTAGAGATTGATAAAAAAGCAAGGATATGGGCTCGTGTGAGTAGGAAACAGAAAATATCTATTCTAGTTCTATCATCAGCTATGGGTTCGAATTTAAGCGAAATTCTAGAAAATGTTTGTTATCCTGAAATTTTCGTGTCTTTCCTAAATGATAAGGATAAAAAAAAAATTGGGTCAAAAGAAAATGCCATT
>NW_028196890.1:47500-48732 GCF_037176805.1 Vigna unguiculata
ATATGCTTATTGGACTTTACATATTAACGAATGGGAATCGTCGGGGTATTTCTTCAAATAGGTATAATCCACGTAATTGCAGAAATTTGAAAAATGAAAGAATTCCCCAAAAAAACTATAAGTATACGAAAAAAAAAGAACCTTTTTTTTGGAATTCCTATGATGCAATTGGAGCTTATCAACAGAAAAGAATAACCTTCGATAGTCCTTTGTGGCTCCGGTGGCGACTAGATCTACGCATTATTTCGTCAAGAGAAGTTCCTATCGAAGTTCACTATGAATCTTTAGGCACCTATCATGAAATTTATGGGCATTATCTAGTAGTAAGAAGTACAAAAAAACAAATTCGTTCTATTTACATTCGAACCAACGTAGGTCATATTTCTTTTTATCGAGAAATCGAAGAAGCTGTACAAGGTTTTTGCCGAGCCTATTCATATGGTATCTAATCATATAGATGGTTGTATCTAAGATAAACAAATTTATGATACTGGTGTAAATTCAAATCTTCATGATTTAACATTTAACAAGGATCTTAGTTTTTTAATTTCTCAATTTCTACACAAATTAAGATAAAGAAAAGGCAGTTTTTCAATCATTGACTCAAATCCATTGTTGAACTGAATGAATCCCACTGAGTGGAATAGGGAGGTACTTATGGCAGAACGGACCAATCTAATGTTTCACAATAAAGTGATAGGTGGAACTGCCATTAAACGACTTATTAGCAGATTAATAGATCACTTCGGAATGGCATATACATCACATATCCTGGATCAAGTCAAGACTCTGGGATTCCGCCAAGCTACGGCTACATCCATTTCATTAGGAATTGATGACCTTTTAACAATACCTTCGAAAGGATGGCTAGTCCGAGATGCTGAACACCAAAATTTGATTTTGGAAAAACAGCATCATTATGGAAATGTACATGCAGTAGAAAAATTACGCCAATCCATTGAGATATGGTATGCTACAAGTGAATATTTTCGACAAGAAATGAATCCTAATTTTAGAATGACCGATCCTTTTAATCCAGTCCATATAATGTCCTTTTCGGGAGCTAGAGGAAATGCATCTCAAGTACACCAATTAGTAGGTATGAGAGGATTAATGTCGGATCCACAAGGACAAATGATTGATTTACCTATTCAAAGCAATTTACGCGAAGGGCTATCTTTAACAGAATATATAATTTCTTGCTACGGAGCTCGTAAATGGGGTTGTAGATA
>NW_028196891.1:0-35000 GCF_037176805.1 Vigna unguiculata
AATTGAACTACAATCCCAGGGAAAGGGGTGTACTGTATAAATATTTTTACGGACCGTTTCTGTCAAACCTTTTCTTTTTCTATTTCGGATTCGAACCTTTTTGTTGTAAATGAAAAAAGCGCATTTTTTTATATATTGATATGTATATCGATATCCACTTTAGTGAGATCGACACAAATTACTCGTAATCCGTTTCTTATTCTTATTCTATTAACAAATCGATTGAAAATTGAATCAATGAAAAAAAAATATTTTTTTTTTCAATTTTTCCTTATATTTTCTACTTACAGATCTTGACATGAATACCGATTATTAACAAGATTTTGAATTTGTGGAAAGAAATATGGAATACAGAAAAAAAAGAAATAACCTTAGATATGTTTAATATTTTGATTCTTCCGTATCATAGCACATCAGTCATTTCCAGAGAACTATAAATGGGTTATAGAATTTCATAGTGGATCGGCAAATTCTTGGGCCGAGCTGGATTTGAACCAGCGTAGACATATTGCCAACGAATTTACAGTCCGTCCCCATTAACCGCTCGGGCATCGACCCAGCACAATAGGAAGAATACATTTCAGTTTTTATTGAAAATTTTTGATCAACTTCCTTTCGTAACACCCTACCCCCAGGGGAAGTCGAATCCCCGCTGCCTCCTTGAAAGAGAGATGTCCTGAACCACTAGACGATGGGGGCATACTTGCCCGACCGCCATTATACTACGTTCATAGTATGAACAGTTTTTTGCAATTGTCAATATAATGATATGATTCGATAAAAAAAAATATTTTTCGTTCTTTCATAATTCCATAGAAATTTTTTATTAATCATTTATATTTCTAAATTTTTTTATTCCAGTCATAATAAGAAAAAAAAAGAAGTAATGTTCCAATAAAGAGAAAATTCTTCACAGGAATGATTCGTTTGTTGCAAAGGACGAGAGGTTAAAACTTCATTTCTATCATTTATTACTAATACTAAGATTCGATAGGTAGATTTATATCTAATACTAAGAAAAAAAACTTTGGAAAATAGAATTTTTCAATAAAAAAATAAAAATTTGGTTTAGGGACAGAACATATTGAATCCATTTTATCAATGATTCGATTTTATCAATGTTTCGATGAAATATTTTATTTTGTGAGTACATTTATGTATCAATAAAAAGAATTTAGTGTTATGATTAGAATGACTTCAAGAATCCATTTTGAAATAATATATTTGATATGGATCAAATCCAATCTTAATCAATTCTTTTTTTTAACTATATTCTATTCACTAGGTAAATCCAATTTTTTGTTCTTTGATGAGTCATTATACAAATAATAGATATTGATGTACATGTATTCTAATCCCATTTATATCATTTAATTTATATAATTTATATAAATTTATAGAAATAATTTATATAAATTTATAGAATAAGTATACACAGTAACAAATATATGTACTAGTCATGCTAGTTCCTTATTTAGAAATTGAAAGAAAGAAAAAGGGCCCTTTTAACTCAGTGGTAGAGTAACGCCATGGTAAGGCGTAAGTCATCGGTTCAAATCCGATAAGGGGCTTTTTACTTTTTTTTTCAAAAGCAATAGTCTTTCTATTTGAAGGAAGAATAAAAAGATTCTTGATATTTTGAAAAAGTTTCTATTTGTAATAAAAAAGAAAAAGTGTAAAATTCAATAATGGAAAAATAAAAAAAAGTAAGTGGACCTAACCCGTTGAATTATATTTATATCTACTATTCTGATATTCAAATTTGATAAAGATTCAATTCGAACAATTTTTTTTCTTTTTAAGACTTTTTTCGTTTAGACTCCCTAAGAATCTCTGAATATTTCCAATGAAATCTTCTTGTTTCTGAACTAAGAAAAAAGGTTATGCCTTTTCTTTACTCAGAAGGGCCTTAATACGAATTTCAAGTTCCACCAAACAAGTTTTTTTAAAATTAAAATGAAACATATTTTTTTCCATAAATTTCTATTATTTCTATAAGATTAGATAGAATCTTATAGAAATAATAGAAAAATACATTAAATTATGTCTTCACATATCAAATAGTTTCTTTTCATATCGATGTGTACGATATTTTTCCAGCAATTCATATATATGAGACAAAAACTTTCATTTACAGTTTTTTCTTTTTATTATAGTATTTATAAAAAAAAATGAAATACTAAAGAAAAAACTGTAAATGAAATAGAAATTTAGAAAACCTATGATCCTACAGTAGTTTCCTAGACAAAATAGAAGTCAATTCACAACCAAACTTCAAGAATAAGTTTCTTTGATGAAAGGAGAGAAATATGTCTGAAGATCCGCTAGGTATAAGAAGTGAAACAGGGGATCATTTGTTTCTTGAACAGTTCTGAAAAAAAAATTTCTATCGGATTTTGGAGTCATAGCAGATTTTATGATTGATGACTTGGAAGATTTTTAAGAATAGATAAGGAATAACCACATCGAGTTCATGGATTTGCCCTAGATATCAATAGACCCATAAATGATTTTTTATTCGAAACCGATTAGAAAACAAGGGAAAGTATACTTATATATTCTATATATATATAGAGAGAGAAATGAATAGAGATAAATGATCAAGGTCCGTCCCATCTCTGAAAATGCTCTATGAGGTGTTGGGAAATGGTTGAAGTAGTTGAATAGGAGGATCGCTATGACTATAGCTCTTGGTAAATTTACCAAAGATGAAAATGATTTATTTGATATTATGGATGACTGGTTGCGGAGGGACCGTTTCGTTTTTGTGGGTTGGTCCGGTCTATTACTCTTTCCTTGCGCCTATTTCGCCTTGGGGGGTTGGTTTACAGGTACGACCTTTGTAACTTCATGGTATACTCACGGCTTGGCAAGTTCTTATTTAGAAGGCTGCAACTTCTTAACCGCTGCAGTTTCCACTCCCGCTAATAGTTTAGCACACTCTTTGTTGTTACTGTGGGGTCCTGAAGCACAGGGAGATTTTACCCGTTGGTGTCAGTTAGGCGGTCTGTGGACTTTTGTTGCTCTCCACGGTGCTTTCGGATTAATAGGTTTCATGTTACGTCAATTTGAACTTGCTCGATCTGTTCAATTGCGACCTTATAATGCAATCGCATTCTCAGGTCCAATTGCTGTTTTTGTTTCTGTATTCCTTATTTATCCACTGGGTCAGTCTGGTTGGTTCTTTGCTCCAAGTTTTGGTGTAGCAGCTATATTTCGATTCATCCTCTTTTTCCAAGGATTTCATAATTGGACATTAAACCCATTTCATATGATGGGAGTTGCTGGTGTATTGGGCGCTGCACTACTATGCGCTATTCATGGTGCAACCGTAGAAAATACTTTATTTGAAGATGGTGATGGCGCAAATACATTCCGTGCTTTTAACCCAACCCAAGCTGAAGAAACTTATTCAATGGTTACTGCTAATCGCTTTTGGTCCCAAATCTTTGGGGTTGCTTTTTCCAATAAACGTTGGTTACATTTCTTTATGTTATTTGTACCAGTAACTGGTTTATGGATGAGTGCTCTTGGGGTAGTCGGTTTGGCCCTGAACCTACGTGCTTATGACTTCGTTTCTCAAGAAATCCGCGCAGCGGAAGATCCTGAATTTGAGACTTTCTACACAAAAAATATTCTCTTAAACGAAGGTATTCGTGCGTGGATGGCAGCTCAAGATCAGCCTCATGAAAACCTTATATTCCCTGAGGAGGTTCTACCACGTGGAAACGCTCTTTAATGGAACTTTAGCTTTAACTGGTCGTGACCAGGAAACTACCGGTTTCGCTTGGTGGGCCGGGAATGCCCGACTTATCAATTTATCTGGTAAACTATTAGGGGCCCATGTAGCCCATGCTGGATTAATAGTATTCTGGGCCGGAGCAATGAACCTTTTTGAAGTGGCTCATTTCGTACCCGAGAAGCCCATGTATGAACAAGGTTTAATTTTGCTTCCCCACCTAGCTACTCTAGGTTGGGGAGTAGGTCCTGGGGGGGAAGTTATAGACACTTTTCCATACTTTGTGTCTGGAGTACTTCACTTAATTTCCTCTGCAGTATTGGGCTTTGGCGGTATTTATCATGCACTTCTGGGACCTGAGACTCTTGAAGAATCTTTTCCGTTCTTCGGTTATGTATGGAAAGATAGAAATAAAATGACTACAATTTTGGGTATTCACTTAATCTTGTTAGGTATAGGTGCTTTTCTTCTAGTATTCAAGGCTCTTTATTTTGGAGGTATATATGATACATGGGCTCCGGGGGGGGGAGATGTAAGAAAAATAACCAATTTGACCCTTAGTCCAAGTATTCTATTTGGATATTTATTAAAATCGCCTTTTGGGGGCGAAGGGTGGATTGTTAGTGTGGACGATTTGGAAGATATTATTGGAGGGCATGTATGGTTGGGTTCCATTTGTATACTTGGTGGAATCTGGCATATCTTAACCAAACCCTTTGCATGGGCTCGGCGTGCACTTGTATGGTCTGGAGAAGCTTACTTATCTTATAGTTTAGGTGCTTTATCTGTTTTTGGTTTTATTGCTTGTTGCTTTGTCTGGTTTAATAATACCGCTTATCCTAGTGAGTTTTATGGGCCCACTGGTCCAGAAGCTTCTCAAGCTCAAGCATTTACTTTTCTAGTTAGAGACCAACGTCTTGGGGCTAATGTAGGATCTGCTCAAGGACCTACAGGTTTAGGTAAATATCTAATGCGTTCCCCGACTGGAGAAGTTATTTTTGGCGGAGAAACTATGCGTTTTTGGGATTTGCGTGCTCCTTGGTTAGAACCTCTAAGGGGTCCTAATGGTTTAGACTTGAGTAGACTGAAAAAAGATATACAGCCTTGGCAAGAACGTCGTTCTGCGGAATATATGACTCATGCTCCTTTAGGTTCATTAAATTCCGTGGGTGGCGTAGCTACAGAGATTAATGCAGTCAATTATGTTTCTCCTAGAAGTTGGTTAGCTACTTCTCATTTTGTTCTAGGATTCTTTCTATTTGTAGGCCATTTATGGCACGCGGGAAGAGCTCGCGCAGCTGCCGCAGGATTTGAAAAAGGAATTGATCGCGATTTTGAACCTGTTCTTTCCATGACTCCTCTTAATTGAGACGTGAGATCCAATGAAGTAGAAATCCCTTTTTTTTACTATAAATATTTGGTTGAGTAGAGCGAGTCGTAAAGAAGAATTTATTTTCCTATTTTCTTAGTTTCTATCGAATCTTTTTTTCGGGATGTTGAGGATATATAGCCCAGTCCGAAAAAAAGATTCGATAGAAACTAAGAAAATAAACAAATCTATTCATCGAGAAAAAGGAGAGAGAGGGATTCGAACCCTCGATAATTCTTTGTTTCAAACTATACCGGTTTTCAAGACCGGGGCTATCAACCACTCAGCCATCTCTCCAAAAGCTAATATATATATTTTTTTATCTTTATTCCACTGAGTAGACCATGAGTATTTGAATTGATACCCTTTTATCGACCCATAGGAAAGATATTCAATGTGAATTTATTGGTTTAGTTTTCTATCGGTATGTATATAGGTACAAAATCCAGCATGCCTTTTTGTGAAGTAAAAAAACTATCCTCGATCCAAGCCTCAAAAGGGTTGATAATAAACAAAATCAATGAATTCATGATAAAACCCTTCTGCGTTTTTCCATTTACAAATTTTTTTTTCAATGAATATTAAGAAAGGCATCCAGGGGTTGAGGGATCAAATGGTAAAGTTCTTTTGTTGGTAAATTGGAGGATTAGAAACATGACTATTGCTTTCCAATTAGCTGTTTTTGCATTAATTGCTATTTCATTTATTTTATTGATTAGTGTACCTGTTGTATTTGCTTCTCCTGAAGGTTGGTCAAATAACAAAAATGTTCTATTTTCCGGTACATCATTATGGATTGGATTAGTGTTTCTAGTGGGTATTCTTAATTCTCTCATTTCTTGAAGTTCTTTTTATTCTAGATTAAAAATGAAATGACCCCTCCCTCAGAATTCTTTCGGATTGTCAGCCATAAAGGGAATAGATCAGTTCCTAAAAAAAAAAAAGAAAACTATAACACATTACATTCTAAGGGGGAGTAAACTTCTTCTATTGGAAAAATCTTATATCTTATACTTATATGGTGGTACATTGTGAAACTAAAAGAAATAAAATAGAAAAAATGAACTATAAAAATTTGAATTTCATTTGAATATTCTATTCATATTAATATGATATGAATAGAATATTCAAATGAAATACTATAAATCTATTTATACGTCGTCTAGTATTTAATAATATAGAATATCTATCTGTATCTCTATATAGATAAATATAATTTTTTATTAATAGGAACTTACTTTTTTAAGAAAAAAGTAAATCAAAATATTCGATAGAATGATAATTTCAATTCAATTATATAGATATATAGAAAAAAACCATATATAATAATAGAAATGTAATAATAGAAATGGGAATTCTTGATAAAAATGAATAGTAATAGAAAATATTTTATTTGGGAGACAATATCTATTATCTAAATTTCTTTTTCATTATCCCTATATCCCTATATAGAATATCAGGCCCATCTCTGTATAAATAGAATCGCATATCAAGTACAATGAAAACGCGGATATAGTCGAATGGTAAAATTTCTCTTTGCCAAGGAGAAGACGCGGGTTCGATTCCCGCTATCCGCCCTATGTATTTAATAGTCATAGTATGAAAAATGCCATAGAATTTACTGCGTATAATGCCCTTCTTCTTGAAACCTTGTTTTTTTATCAAATTCAAAAAGTTGCGGAGACGGGATTTGAACCCGTAACCTCAAGGTTATGAGCCTTGCGAGCTACCAAGTTGCTCTACTCCGCGATAAAGAAAAGAATTGATAACTAATGAACAAAAACAAAGATGGAATGCGTCCCTTTACCATATCTATATAAATAGAATAAACCATTTATACATAACGGTAAAGGGACCCTCCTATGATCGCTGATAATAAAATGAAAAAAATGAAGATAATTGGAAATCCTTACCAACTGGATCTTGTTGCACCCGGCAAGAAACATGCATGAACCATTTCCCGAAGTATGTGTCCAGATAATCCAAAGTCTCGATAATTAGCTCTCGGTCTTCCGGTCGAAAAACAACGTCGATGAAGACGTATAGGTGCACTATTACGCGGTAGTGATTCTAATTTTCCATGAATTTCCCATTTCTCACTTAACGACGGAACTTTGCTTATTTCTTTTTTTGAGGATCGGCGAATCAAATGATATTTCTGTTCCAATTTTTGTCTCTTCTTTTCCCTCTGAATAACACTTTTCCTTGCCATAATGGTTAATTTGCTATTAGCATCAATGATAGAAGTCGGATCCTAGATGTATAAGTGGCTTCTCTTCCCTATAGAAGGAAATGAGATTCTTGCCAGATATATATAATAAAGAATTCAATTAACCGAATTTGCCCGATGTAGAGGCAATTAAGAAGGCTGCATAAGTAAATATATAACCTACGGAAAAGTGGGCTAGTCCAACCAATCTTGCTTGCACAATGGAAAGAGCCACTGGTTTATCTCTCCATCGAATCAAATTAGCCAAAGGTGTACGTTCATGAGCCCATGCCAAAGTTTCAATCAATTCCTGCCAATATCCGCGCCAAGAAATTAAGAACATAAATCCAGTAGCCCAAACAAGATGTCCAAACAAGAACATCCATGCCCAGACTGATAAACTATTCATACCAAAAGGGTTATATCCATTGATAAGTTGTGAAGAGTTCAACCATAGATAATCTCTTAACCATCCCATCAAATAGGTAGAAGATTCATTAAACTGTGAAATATTACCCTGCCATAGTGTAATGTGTTTCCAATGCCAATAAAAAGTAACCCATCCAATGGTATTTAACATCCAGAAAACTGCCAAATAAAATGCGTCCCAAGCGGAAATATCACAAGTTCCGCCTCGTCCCGGGCCATCACAAGGAAAACTATAACCAAAATCTTTTTTATCAGGCATTAACTTAGAACCACGCGCATCCAAAGCACCTTTTACTAAAATCAAAGTAGTTGTATGTAAACCAAGAGCAATAGCATGATGAACCAAGAAGTCTCCAGGCCCTATTGTTAAGAATAGAGAATTACTATTCTCATTTACAGCGTTTAACCAACCAGGCAACCATATGCTTCGTCCCGCATTGAACGCCGGACTGTTCGTTGAAGATAAAAGTATATCGAACCCATAGGAAGTTTTACCATGAGCAGATTGTATCCATTGGGCAAATATAGGTTCAATCAAAATTTGTTTCTCCGGAGTACCAAAAGCAAGCATGACATCGTTATGGACATAAAGTCCCAGAGTATGGAACCCCAGAAAGAGGCTAGCCCAACTTAAGTGGGATATGATAGCTTCTTTATGGTCTAACATTCTTGCCAAGACATTATCTTGATTCTGCTCTGGATTATAATCTCTAATAAAAAAGATAGCTCCATGAGCAAAAGCCCCTGTCATAATGAAGCCTGCTATATATTGATGATGAGTATATAAGGCAGCTTGAGTAGTAAAGTCTTGCGCTATAAACGCATAAGCAGGTAAAGAGTACATGTGTTGTGCTACCAAGGAAGTAATAACCCCTAAAGAGGCTAGAGCAAGACCTAATTGAAAATGAATTGAATTATTGATTGTATCATAAAGACCCTTATGCCCACGCCCCAATCTACCCCCCGGAGGAGTATGTGCTTCTAAAAGATCTTTAATACTGTGACCAATCCCGAAATTAGTTCTATACATATGGCCAGCAACTAGAAAAATAAACGCAATAGCCAAATGATGGTGTGCAATATCAGTTAACCATAAACTTTGAGTTTGCGGATGAAATCCTCCGAGAAGTGTTAGAATAGCAGTTCCTGCTCCTTGAGGGGTACCAAATATATGATTATTGGAATCTGGGTTTTGAGCATAAAGATTCCACTGACCTGTAAAAAATGGACCTAATCCCTCGGGGTGCGGCAAGATATCTAATAAATTGTTCCATCGAACGGATTCCCCCCTGGACCCCGGAATAGCAACATGAACTAAATGCCCTGTCCAAGCCAAGGAACTTACTCCGAATAGTCCTGACAAATGATGATTGAGGCGGGATTCGGCATTTTTAAACCACGAAACACTCGGTTTCCATTTTGGTTGTAGGTGTAACCAACCTGCTATTAAAGATATAATAGAAAGTATTAATAGAAAAATAGCTCCAGTATAAAGATCCCCATTAGTACGTAAACCGATTGTATACCACCACTGATAAACACCAGAATAGGCTATATTAACAGGACCTAGAGCACCCCCTCGAGTAAAAGCTTCTACAGCTGGTTGACCAAAATGAGGATCCCAAATTGCATGAGCAATAGGTCTTACATGTAAAGGATCCTGTACCCATGTCTCAAAATTACCTTGCCAAGCTACATGAAAGAGATTCCCGGAAGTCCACAGAAAAATGATTGCTAATTGCCCGAAATGAGAAGCAAAAATATTCTGATAAAGACGTTCCTCAGTAATATCATCATGACTTTCGAAGTCATGTGCGGTAGCAATACCAAACCAAATACGACGAGTAGTGGGGTCTTGAGCTAAGCCTTGACTAAAGCTTGGAAATCTTAATGCCATAATGATTTTCAAATCCTCCTAGCTATTATCCTACTGCAATAATTCTTGCTAAGAAGAATGCCCATGTTGTGGCAATTCCACCTAGAAGGTAATGTGTTACTCCTACAGCACGTCCTTGTACAATGCTCAAGGCTCTGGGCTGAGTAGCAGGAGCAACTTTTAATTTATTATGAGCCCAAACAATGGATTCAATAAGTTCTTGCCAATAACCACGCCCGCTGAATAGAAACATTAAACTAAAAGCCCATACAAAATGTGCACCCAAGAAAAAAAGACCATATGCAGATAATGAAGAACCATAAGACTGAATTACCTGGGATGCCTGCGCCCATAAGAAATCACGAAGCCACCCATTAATGGTAATGGAACTCTGCGCAAAATTTCCTCCTGTGATATGAGTTACTATCCCTTGATCACTTATACTACCCCAAACATCTGACTGCATTTTCCAACTGAAATGGAATATAACTACGGAAATTGAATTGTACATCCAAAATAGTCCTAAGAAGACATGATCCCAAGCGGATACTTGGCATGTCCCCCCTCTTCCAGGTCCATCACAAGGGAAACGAAAACCTAGATTTGCTTTATCCGGTATCAATCGTGAACTACGAGCAAATAGAACACCCTTTAAGAGTATCAATACTGTTACATGAATTGTAAATGCATGAATATGATGGACCAAAAAATCCGCAGTTCCTAAAGGAATAGGTAACAAAGCAACTTTACCGCCCACTGCTACTAAATTTTCACCTCCCCAAGTCAAACTGGTACTTGTTGCTGCACCTGGGGCTGTTGTGCCAGGTGCTAAAGCGTGGGTATTTTGTATCCATTGAGCAAAGATCGGCTGTAATTGTATAGCAGTATCTGAAAACATATCTTGAGGGCGCCCTAATGCGCTCATGGTATCATTATGAATATACAAACCAAAACTGTGAAAACCTAAAAAGATACATACCCAGTTAAGATGTGATATGATTGAATCACGATGTCTAAGGACACGATCTAATAGATCGTTGTATCGAATAGTCGGATCATAATCTCTTACCATAAAAATCGCTGCATGCGCAGCAGCACCGACTATGAGAAATCCACCAATCCACATGTGATGTGTAAACAATGACAGTTGTGTACCATAGTCAGTAGCTAGGTATGGATAAGGAGGCATAGAATACATATGGTGAGCTACAACAATGGTCAAAGAGCCTAACATAGCTAGATTAATAGATAATTGAGCATGCCATGACGTTGTTAGAATCTCATATATACCTTTATGACCCTGGCCTGTAAATGGACCTTTATGTGCCTCTAAAATGTCTTTTATATTGTGACCAATACCCCAGTTGGTCCTATACATGTGACCCGCTATCAAGAAAAGAATTGCAATAGCTAAATGATGGTGTATAATATCGGTCAGCCATAAACCTCCAGTTACTGGATCTAATCCTCCACGAAAAGTAAGAAATTCTCCGTATTTTGACCAATTCAAGGTAAAAAATGGGGTTGCTCCCTCGGAAAAACTCGGATAAAGTTGAGCCAAAAGATCCCGATTTAGGATAAATTCATGAGGAAGTGGTATCTCTTTGGGATCTACTGCAGCATTTAGAAATTGGTTAATCGGTAAAGATACATGTATTTGATGTCCTGCCCAAGAAAGAGACCCCAACCCTAGGAGCCCTGTCAAATGGTGATTCAACATAGATTCTACATCTTGGAACCAAGCCAATTTTGGAGCAGCTTTGTGATAATGAAACCAACCAGCAAAAAGCATTAAGGCTGCAAAGACCAATGCACCAATTGCAGTACAATAGAGTTGTAATTCATTAGTTATTCCAGATGCTCTCCAAATCTGAAAAAAACCAGAGGTTATTTGTATTCCTCGGAACCCCCCCCCTACATCACCATTCAATATTTCTTGACCCACTATTGGCCAAACCACCTGAGCACTAGGCCTAATGTGAGTAGGATCACTTAACCATGCCTCATAATTGGAAAAACGAGCACCATGAAAATACATGCCACTCAGCCAAAGAAAGATGATAGAGAGTTGGCCAAAATGCGCACTAAAAACTTTTCGGGAAATCTCCTCTAAATCATTAGTATGGCTATCAAAATCATGAGCGTCAGCATGTAGGTTCCAGATCCAAGTAGTAGTATCTGGTCCCTTAGCTATTGTTCTTGAGAAATGACCAGGTTTTGCCCATTCCTCAAAAGAAGTTTTTATAGGATCCCTATCTACCAAAATTTTAACTTCTGGTTCCGGTGAACGAATAATCATTGAGTCCTCCTCTTTCCAGACAACACATACAAAGAGACCTGCCAACATAAAACAGAATTAGTGAACTTATTAGAGATGTTTCTATTGAGTTTTGTTCTCTCCTATCTCTCATGTATTGGATATCTTAGTAAATTTCATTTCTTTAGTTTTTCACTAGAACAATTATGATCTCGAAGTCAATTCGGGGCAAGTGTTCGAATCTATTATGACATAAGAGTGAGGCGCTCAACGGACCTATTTTAATCTTCTAAGACCTTTTTGGGAACTCTGAATGGAAGTTCAATAATTTTTCGTGCAGCCTAATCAAATGTATTCAGATTTTATTCTAATTCTATTCCTTAGATTTTATTTTTTTTTTTAGATAAAGTATAAGTATGTACTCTATTTCAAATTGAGCAGGCATTAGCATTCATTATTAGGCAATATACCTATATTTTATTTCTTTTTTTGAAGGTCTCTTTTCTTAATTTGATTGAATATTAGTTTAAATAACAGAAAAAAGGAGAAAATTATCTACTGTATCCACATCTCGTTTATTTCTATGAAATACTAGACAAAATCGAACAAAATTAGAAGGGATATATTTAAATTATGTGATTGGTCGTTCCTATAGAAATGATTTTTGAATTTGATAGGGACAAGAAACAAGAATTTATAACAATATATATTTATCTATCTATATCTTTATATAGATAGATAAATATATAAGAAAAAAAAGAAACAGAGTGTTCTTATTCAAAACGCCCTGTGATCTTCAACCAATTCTGTGCTGCAATATAATTACCGGGGGTGAGAGCTATAGCTTGTTTCCAATATTCAGCGGCTTGATTAAACCAAGACTCCGCAACTTCTGAGTCTCCCTGCCGAATGGCCTGTTCTCCTCGGTCGAAATAGGTGAGTCAATTCCTTTCCTTAGAACCGTACTTGAGAATTTCCTGACTCATACGGCTCAGTAGTCAATTCTTTTTTTGTTCTATTATCTTGAAGTTAACTAAAAGAAAAAAAGAAATTATTAATATGAGTTTCAAACTTTCATTTTTACTAATAAATAAAGAATTTCAAAGAATTTCATCTTTTTTTTTAGTTTTATCTTTTCTCCTACCTTCAGAAAAGGGAATCAAGCATTGGCATTAACGCCCTAATTCTAATTTTCTGAAAGGTAACTATCTCGATTTTATATATCATATACAAAAATATATGATAGATTCATTTCTATAGAATCTTGGTAAAAGTTTTTTCTTTCTTATCTTATAAGTTCTTATAAGTAAAGAGAAAATACTTTCTATCTTTGGGATTTGATACTACACCGCTGCTCAAAATACCAGGGGATCCTTTTTATTACATAAGTGGATTCCTGACTTCTTTATTTATCATGAGATAAGGAAGCAGTTTTTATTATATCGATTGAAAACCGTGTTAATTGATCCTTACGATGCTTCCTTTATCAATTAGATCTTTTATCCATAGAAAAAGAGGGTATCTAGACATATCGATTTCTTCATATTTTTACTTCTATGAAGTTTCTTTGCTACAGCTGATAAAAATCGTTGTTTTGAACGATATATATATGTAGAAAGCCTTTCTTATTTATAATTATTTATATTTCTATATTTCTTATATTAAAATTTGTGGATTTGCTTGTTCTTTTCTTTTTTCTTTCTATAGTGGAGATAGTCGCACGTAATGACAGATCACGGCCATATTATTAAAAGCTTGGGGTAAAAATGGGTTTCGTTCGAGCGCCCGAAAATAATATTCCAAAGCTTTAGTATGTTCTCCGTTACTTGTGTGAATAAGGCCTATGTTATAAAGTATATAACTTCGATCATAGGGATCAATTTCCAGTCGCATAGCCTCATAATAATTCTGTAAAGCTTCTGCATAATTTCCTTCAGATTGAGCTGACATCCGTTACGGTCGTCATTCGGTTCAAAGAATCTCCGCTCCAGAACTGTACGTGAGATTTTCATCTCATACGGCTCCCCCCTTATGTGTGTAATGAGAAAAATCCATCAAATCAAAAAATATTCCAGTATTCTCATTCTCAACTGAACAGAGCTAGTGTTTTTACAATAAATCTCTAGCCAACCTTCCTGTCAAAAATTATTTCTTAACATTAAGTATGTAGGTACTTGATAAAAAAAAATAAGAACTTCAACAATTTCTTTGTCCTCTACGCTGCTTAATTTCCTGGAATTAGTCACCTCAATAATCTTCGATGGTTCTATGGGTATCCAAAATATGAACGAGATGGATATTTATTGTCCCAACCATTCCTGTTAGTCCCAATCTCGATAAGCCATGGATATAGATAGATACAAAGTTTTCGTGTCCTTGATTCCCAAGCGTAGTGCTTCTTTCCCAATGTTGCCTATCAGTACTAGTAATTTGGGGTTGACCTAACCCCATAAGTATAGGTATAACCTTTCGCTTAATACTAGAAACCTAAAATTCAAGCATATAAGGCTTCATTAATCGAGGATACACGACAGAAGGAATTAATCCTTTTATTTACAAATTTCACCTTCAACACGCGTGGGGTTTTTCCATTCCATTTTTTTTTGACCGAAATCGGTCAAAAAAAATGGAATCAAATCACACCATCTCTGTAATAAGTGAATGCCCTTTTTTCTCCTGAAGTTGTCGGAATTATTCGTAATAAGATATTGGCTACAATTGAAAAGGTCTTATCTATAAAATTTTCATTTATCCGAGATCTAGGCATAGGTAGAAATCCATTCTATAATTTAATTAATCATGGTGTGAGAAATCAATCCCACAAATAAAGGAATTGTATAATTATAATACAGTGCGAAATAACGTAAAAATGAACTCATCAATCAAATTTGTTTATCCTAAGACCTTGTAGGAGGTTTTTTTTTAATTTTACTTTGTATTTTTATAGTTTGAATAGGTTTTATGCATTTATGAAAAATAGGATTGATTCACTATTCAACATTCAACCGGTTTCTGGGCATCATTATATAGGAGAGATGGCCGAGTGGTTCAAGGCGTAGCATTGGAACTGCTATGTAGGCTTTTTGTTTACCGGGGGTTCGAATCCCTCTCTTTCCGAATCTTTACCAAATTCATCAATATTACTCATCCCAATGCATACCATTATTTCATATTTCAAATTTGTTTGTTGATATGGACAACTTTATATTCCTCATTTTTCGGTAATACAAAAAATAGTGGATAACGGGTGGGCAAGGAATAAAAATTTTCGCATATCCATGTCTATGATATATGAATAGCAGAAAATCCTTGTAAAAAAAACTCTTGTTATTTTAGTTAAGTTTAAGTTTGACGAGAATAATATTCTACAACCAGTAATTCATTTATTTTCAAACCAACCCATTTATTATCTATTATTTGATTAATTAAACCTTTATATTGGAAAGGGTGAACAGTCAAATGATTTGGCAATTTCTCATGGGGGGCTGAATCAAAATAATTTTGAATAAGAGTTTTAGATTTTTGTTCATCCTTTGCTGTAATAATATCTTGAGGTTTACAACGATAACTTGGTATATCCACTATACGACCATTAACTAAAACATGTCTATGGTTTATAAATTGGCGGGCTTGAGGAATAGTCGCAGCCATACCCAATCGAAAAAGTATGTTATCCAAGCGCATTTCAAGTAGTTGTAATAAAACCTGACCAGTTGATCCTTTAGCTTTTCCGGAGATACGAACGTATTTAAGCAATTGTCGTTCTGTAAGACCATAATGAAAACGCAATTTTTGTTTTTCTTCTAAACGAATACGATATTGAGATTTTTTACTGAAGCGCAATTGATTTCGAAATTCGTTTTTGACTGTTGGCCTTTTACTAGTAAGTCCTGGTAAATATCCTAGACGACGTATTTTTTTGAAACGAGGTCCTCTGTAACGTGACATAAAAACTCCTTTTTTAAAATGAAAAATCTTATAAATCGAAATGAAAACTAAACGAAATGAAAAATATTATAGAATTCTAAATGAAGCGAAATCTACTAAAGTTTTATAGTACAAAGAAGAATTAGATGAATTTTATCAATATCCGAATTTATTGTATATAAAAGAATACAAAAAAGTAGGTTAATTTCTTGATTTCTTCCGCAGAGATCGAACTCTCCCAATTTTTTATTTCTAAAAAAGATATTATCAATTATGTAAAAAACAAATAGAGAAAAGCCGGTTATCGGATTCGAACCGATGACCATCGCATTACAAATGCGATGCTCTAACCTCTGAGCTAAACCGGCTAATGTAAACGAAATATACATATGCAGAAGAATTGAATGGGATCTTAGTTATCAATTTTTAGTTATTTATAACAAAATTCAAATTAATACAAACATCAAAAATAGAGAAAGAAAATATAGAAAATCAAACCCAATTTTTATTATTTCTATTATTTATTTTATCTGATAACATAAAGTGCAAGATAATAATTAATATTATATTAATATAATTTATTTAATATAATTTATTTCGATCTACTATTCTAGATATATATTATTAAATTGATTTCTTTCAAAAAGATTATTTATTAGTACTTAAAGTAAATTTGAATAAATATAAATTTTAGTAAATATTTATTAAGGAATTCCATATTTCTAAGTAAATGTCTAATTCTATATTATATTCAATTAAAAGAATGGTTTTTTTTAGCCACTAGATTCGTTTTAGTTATATAAATTGTATATGAATAAATGGATTGTTTATTTTCTTTTTTTTTTTAAGCAAAAACAAAAAAAAAAAAAGAATCGACCATTCGAGTATTCTAAATTGTATGAAAAAAGAAGATAAGTAGGTACATAGAAGATAAGTAGATATGTGGTCTATATCTGTGTATATTGAATTGTTAATATATAGATATTAGAATTAGTTCTGATTCAAACAAATAAAGGTATCCAATATAGATGAAATAAAATCTATAAAATTGGAGAAAGGGGTTTTTAATATTTAATAAAATAATATGTATTTAATGAATTCAAAAGTTCCCGCATAATTCTCATAATAGAAATGAAAAAAAAAGCATTCTATTATAATCAGATTCAAATAAAAAAAAAGATGGGGATATGGCGAAATTGGTAGACGCTACGGACTTAATTGGATTGAGTTTTGGTATGGAAACTTACCAAGTAATAATTTTCAAATTCAGAGAAACCCTGGAATTCACAATGGGCAATCCTGAGCCAAATCCTGTTTTCTGAAAACAAATAAAAATTCAGAAAGTGATAATAAAAAAGGGATAGGTGCAGAGACTCTATGGAAGCTGTTCTAACAAACGAAATTGACGACTTTTTTTATTGCATTAGTAAAAGAATCCTTTCACCAAAATTACAGGAATGGATCAAAGATAAACATTTAGAAACATATATATATACTGAAATACTCTTTCAATTTGTTACTTTTTATTTTATTATTGAAGATCTATTTGTGATAAAAATATTCACAAATGAAAAATGTGAATCAAATCAATTCGAAGTTGAAGAAAAGATGGAATATTTATTGATGAAATTATTCACTTCATCATAATCGGCTAAAACCCTTGAAGAACTGATAAATCAGATGAGAATAAAGATAGAGTCCTATTCTACATGTCAATACCGACAACAATGAAATTGAAAGTAAGAGGAAAATCCGTCGACTTAAGAAATCATGAGGGTTCAAGTCCCTCTATCCCCAAAAATACTTTTTCATTTTCTAATTTTTTTCCTATATCCTCTCTATCTTGAAGTCCTTATTTATGTGTTTTATTCGATTTATTATTTCCCAACGAAATTGGAATTTTTATTTTCATCAATTTCCTATCTATCATAATTTTCTTATCTATCATAATGACAAGGGACGAGTTTTGGAATAGATATAAATATATATGTGAAACACATAGAATTTTTTTTAATCAGAAATGTATAAATTAATATCTTATTTTTTAGCAAGGAATTTTCATATGCGTAATTAACGATTAACAATAAAAAATAATTATTACTGCGGAAACTCACTTACAAACTTTTTTTTTACTTAGTTGATATAGATTCATTAACATAGATTTTAAAAATCTTTTAAAATCAAAGTATTAAGCTTCAAGAATGGTCGGGATAGCTCAGTTGGTAGAGCAGAGGACTGAAAATCCTCGTGTCACCAGTTCAAATCTGGTTCCTGACACAAGATTCATTTGTATGAGTATCTATCCCCCATATTCATTTTAATGAATATGGGGGATAGATACTCATACAAATTTGTGTTCTTCTAGATTCTGATACATAACATATTTCTTTGATCTATTTAGGTATCTGTAGATATACTTTTCCTAGATGATTAAAGAATAGATGCAATTTTTTATTAGGTATATTCGCTTATCTATAGTATCTATATATATATAGATATAGATATATAGATAATGAATTCTTTATCTATTTTTTTCCTTTTTTTTCTGCGATACAAAAAAAGGTTTCTATTTCCATAATATTCGAGTGGTTTAATTAGTTGGTTAAAAGACCTAAAAGTCGAAGTTCTGGGGTGGAGTGAGAATATTAAGAATTCATCTGAGAAGGATTACCAAAATAGAATCGAGCCCTTTTCTTTGTGTTTTTTTTTTCGTGGCCGTATAATTGATGGTGATGTGCACGTTATATAGTTTATTATAAAGATAAAGAATTAGTTTATTATAAAGATAAAGAATTTTTGCAGTTCATCCTATTTCTTTTATTGGCTTGGCTGATAAGAACTCAGTATTGTTTTTGTTTTAGAATCTTAAGAAACTCCTATCCATCCTATTTTAAACCCTATAATTATTCATTCTATTATTTCTGAATTTTGTGATTTCTCACATAATAATATCTGAATGCAACTTCCATTACTCTGCCTGATTTAATGTCAATCAATTATTTTGTCTGATCTATAACAGAATGTACTTATATTCTTTGACTGGGGTTGCAGAAGTTTGGATTAGTTTATTATTTTTATCATTTAGTGAGCATCTTGTATTTCATAAAAATTTGGAGCAATATAATCTTTACGCAAAGGCCATCCTATCCAATTTTCGGGCATTAAAATACGTCTTAGACGCGGATGACTATCATAAGAGATTCCCAACATATCATAAGATTCCTTTTCTTGAAAATCCGCACTTTTCCAAACCCAAAAAATCGAAGGAATTCTGGGATTTTTTCTTGATACAAATATTTTTATGCATACCTCTTCGGGTTGATTTATACCATACTCTATTCTTGTAAAATGATATACACTAGCTAAGAGTCCTCCGGGTGCTACATCATAGGCACATTGAGAACGTAGATAATTGTAACCATATACATATAAAATGACAGCAATGGAATGCCAATCCTCGGGCTTTATTTGTAAAGTCTCTATTCCTAGGTAATCGAAACCCAAGGATCTATGAATTAGTCCATGTTTGACTAGCCAAGAAGACAAACGACCTTGCATTTTTTGCTTCTCCTAAATTTTTTTTATGAGTTTGGTATTAGTATTTTCTATTACGATGAAATTTTTAAAATACGATGAAATTTTTAAAAAAGGAATTGCTTTTTATTATTGTACTTTAAAAAAATGTGTCAGACGATATCTCTGAAGTAGATGGCGGTTGATAGAAAAATTCTTGACCATAATTGTCAGTATAAGTACTGTATCCAACATGAAACTTATGGTTGGTAGTAAAACATCTATTCTCTCGTTGAAAACTCATTGGATCTTCATATATTTCTCGAGATATTTTCTTACGAAGTTTTGTTATAGCATCTATAATGGCCTCCGGTTTAGGTGGACAGCCCGGCAAATATACATCTACAGGAATTAGCTTATCTACGCCTCGAACAGTACTATAAGAATCGGTACTAAACATCCCCCCCGTAATTGTACAGGCTCCCATAGCAATAACATATTTAGGTTCGGGCATTTGTTCATATAATCGAACTAAAGAAGGGGCCATTTTCATAGTTACAGTGCCCGCTGTTAAAATTAGGTCCGCCTGCCTAGGACTCGATCGTGGTACTAGTCCATAACGATCAAAATCGAATCGTGATCCTATTAATGAAGCAAATTCAATGAAGCAACAACTCGTACCATAAAGAAGCGGCCATAAACTGGATAATCTTGACCAATTTGAAAAATCATTTAATGTCGTTGAAATAACTGAATTTTGGGTTGTTTGATCAAGTAAGGGAAACTCAATGGAATTCATAATTGTCTCAATATTTTTTTTTCTAATTGTCTAAATAGTCAAGAATTAAGACCATTCTAATGCCCCCTTTCGCCATGCATAAACTGAACCAACAATTAGGATAAGCACGAATAAGAAAGCTTCTAAAAATACGGATACCCCTAATACATCGAAACTCATTGCCCATGGATAAAGAAAAACCGTTTCAACATCAAAAACAACAAAAATGAGAGCAAACATATAATAACGGATTCGAAATTGTAACCAAGCATCGCCTATTGGTTCTATTCCGGATTCATAACTAGAAAGTTTTTCCGGTCCCTTGCTAATGGGGGCTAAAATTCCAGAAATTAGAAATGCCAAAATAGGAATCAAACTTGATATTATTAGAAATGCCCAAAAAATATCATATTCGTAAAGAAGAAACATAAAAGTACTCCTCTGAATGTAGAAAATATACCAAATTCATTTTCATTTTTAGTCTAAAGTCTCCATTTTTTTAGACTAGCTGAATATACTAATATTAATATTATTCTATCGAATATGAATATGTTCGAATAGAAAGTTACAAATTGTTTTTTTTTTAGTAATAGTCTTAGTAATGAGATCTATTCGATCCAAAATAGTATTAATATTATTAGTATCTGTAGGAATATTAGGGCTATACGGACTCGAACCGTAGACCTTCTCGGTAAAACAGATCAAACTAATTATTATCTAAATGATTTAAATTGTTTTCAAAACCCAACATGCATTTTTTTTTGCATTGAGCTTTTTCATTAACTGATAAAAATATTAGTTAGTCCACCATCTTTTTTTTTTTTTACAGTAAAGAATAAAGAGATGATTCCCTATGCTCTTCTTTTTTATTTGTATAACAATCAAAGAGCACTACCAAAGTGTTTCAAAGAAGGATTATCTTGACGTAGGTCTGCTTCTGGCCTAGATCAACTTAAGTTAAATGGACTCTTTATCCACCTACTAAAATTAAAATAGAAGATAAGAAATGACACTTCATACACCTTAAAGTTCATAAAATAGGAAGAAAAGATAATCTTTTTTAGGTCCCTATACCCTTTATGTTTAGCATTGACGAGAAATGGGTATTCACCTTATCAATATCTCAAATCAATTATGGATTCGATTTTATGGCTAAACCCTTTGTCAGGCTAGTGTTCTCTTGTTTTGTTCCTTAAAATGGAGTAAGACACCGATTTCTTACTATAAGATAAACTTTTTTAATTACAAGATGAACTCCTCTGAAAAAAAGCATTGGCGCTCGTGTAAACGAGGTGCTCTACCTAACTGAGCTACAGCCCTTGTGTTTTTGATACATATTTTATCATAGTATGAAGATAATTGCTTGTCAAGATGAATATTACATGATCGAATCCCTTGAACGGGGGTTGGTATTGCTTATCAGTAATTTTACATTTATAATCAATTAATCTGATAGATGGGTACTCTTCTTTTTTTTTTTTTGAGGAGGAGTCCTAAATTACCTACTTAACTCAGTGGTTAGAGTATTGCTTTCATACGGCGGGAGTCATTGGTTCAAATCCAATAGTAGGTAAGGTATAGTTATAACTTATTAGATACCTTTGACTGTGGTATCTAATAAGCTTTTCTACTTACTTTTTTCTTCTGACTGTTTCTTTTTTCTTTTTATTGTTTTCGGATATTGGGACGCATCAATTTCAACTTGTTATGAAATAACATTGATAGCCTCTACTCGTGTTCTAGCTCGTCTAAGAGCTAGATTTGCCTCAATTGTTTGTCTCTTGCCTTCAGCCTTATTCAAATTAGTTTCTGCTATTTCAAGAGTTTGCTGTGCTTCTTGTGGATCAATGTCACTACCCTTTTCCGCATCATTTACTAAAACAGTTATCTCATTATTATTTATTCTAGCAAACCCCCCCATCAGAGCCATTGTTAACCATTGGTCTTTAAGACGTATTCTCAAAATACCTATATCGACAGCTGAGGCAATAGGCGCATGATTAGGTAATACTCCAATTTGTCCGCTATTAGTAGGTAAAATGATTTCCTTCACTTCTGAATCCCAAACAATTCGATTGGGGGTCAATACACAAAGATTTAAAGTCATTTCTTCAAATTGCTCTCCGTTTCTAAGTTCGTAGCCTTCGCAGTAGCTTCATCGATATTACCTACCAAATAAAAGGCTTGTTCAGGAAGACCGTCTAATTCTCCAGAAAGAATCAAATTAAACCCTCTAATTGTTTCTACTAGACCAACATATTTTCCAGCCGAACCGGTAAAAACTTCTGCTACGAAAAAAGGTTGTGATAAGAAACGCTCAATTTTTCGTGCTCTTGCTACGGTTAAGCGATCTTCTTCGGATAATTCGTCCAAGCCAAGGATAGCTATAATGTCTTGAAGTTCTTTGTAACGTTGTAAAGTTTGTTTAACTCGTTGCGCAGTCTCATAATGTTCTTCACCAACGATTCGAGGTTGGAGCATAGTTGAGGTTGAATCTAAAGGATCTACTGCTGGATAGATACCTTTGGCGGCTAATCCTCTTGATAGTACAGTAGTAGCATCTAAATGTGCAAATGTCGTAGCAGGAGCAGGGTCAGTTAAATCGTCGGCAGGTACATAAACTGCTTGAATAGAAGTTATGGACCCTTCTTTGGTAGAAGTGATTCTTTCTTGTAAAGAACCCATTTCAGTACTAAGAGTGGGTTGATAACCCACAGCAGAGGGCATTCGACCCAATAAGGCAGATACTTCAGATCCTGCTTGAACGAAGCGGAAGATATTGTCGATAAATAGAAGTACATCTTGCTCATTGACATCTCGAAAATATTCCGCCATAGTTAGGGCAGTTAAACCAACTCTCATACGAGCTCCGGGTGGTTCATTCATTTGACCATATACTAAAGCTACTTTGGATTCTGCAATATTTTGTTCATTAATTACTCCAGATTCTTTCATTTCCATATAAAGATCATTTCCCTCGCGAGTACGCTCACCTACTCCGCCAAATACAGATACACCTCCATGAGCTTTGGCAATGTTATTGATCAATTCCATAATAAGTACTGTTTTACCCACTCCAGCTCCACCGAAAAGTCCTATTTTTCCTCCACGACGATAAGGAGCTAAAAGATCTACTACTTTTATTCCTGTTTCAAAAATAGATAATTTTGTATCTAATTGTATAAAGGTAGGCGCAGATCTATGAATGGGAGATGTTGTACGAGTATCTACAGGACCTAAATTATCAATCGGCTCTCCAAGCACGTTGAAAATTCGTCCTAGAGTTGCTCCGCCTACTGGAACACTTAGGGGAGTTCCTGTGTCAATAACTTGCATTCCTCTCATTAGACCATCTGTAGCACTCATAGCTACAGCCCTAACTCGATTATTTCCTAATAATTGTTGTACTTCACAAGTCACATTAATTTGTTGACCAACAGTATCTCGACCCTTAACTACCAGAGCATTGTAAATATTAGGCATCTTCCCCGGGGGAAAGGCTACATCTAGTACCGGACCAATTATTTGGTCAATATGTCCCAGATTTTTTTTTTCAATCGAAGAAACTTCAGGACCGGAAGTAGGAGGATTTATTCGCATATCAAAAGCCAATTTTTTTTTCCGAAAAAGTTTTTAAATCAAAAAGAAATGTTCGATAAGAAAGCAAGTTGATCGGTTAATTCAAAAAGAAATAAGAAATGGGAGTTAGTACTCCATTTTTTTGGTACTATTCCATCAATCCTCTTTAACTGTTTACTTACTTATTCAAATTCAATTATTGAATTCTTAAGCTTACTGCAGTTATTTTGAAAATTTCAATTGGATAAAATCTTTCGAAAGTCTTTTCTTTTTTTCTATCATTCTAGAAAATATCATCTATATTCTGTATGGAATTCGAACCTGTACCTTAATTTAGAATTCATTTTTTTTATCATTGGCTTTCGTATTTCCTCAGTAGACAATTTTTTAGACTTACCCTCTGTTTCCCTATTTTTTGACCTCTTTTTTTATTTTCCGGGGAGAAAGCTGCCTATTTTTACATCTAGGATTTACATAGACAACATATATCACTGTCAAGATTAAGAATAAATTATTATTATTATTTAGATTAGATCTTTCGATTTCAAAATTAAAAAATAAGATCAAATTGAAAAAAAAAAAAGATTGGGTTGCGCCATACATAGAAAAGAGTATACAATAATGATGTATTTGACAAATCAAATACCATCGTTTAATTTAATAATAACATAACGAACCTTTGGGATTAATTGATAATAGTAGTTGATTTTTGTAAAAGATTTCATTAACTCCTAAGTCATATCGAGTAGACCTTATTGTTTCAAGAATTCTTAATTCAAGAGTTGTAGGGAGGGATTTATGTCACCACAAACAGAGACTAAAGCAAGTGTTGGGTTCAAAGCTGGTGTTAAAGATTATAAATTGAATTATTATACTCCTGAGTATGAAACCAAAGATACTGATATCTTGGCAGCATTTCGAGTAACTCCTCAACCTGGAGTTCCACCTGAAGAAGCAGGTGCTGCGGTAGCCGCCGAATCTTCTACTGGTACATGGACAACTGTGTGGACCGATGGGCTTACCAGTCTTGATCGTTACAAAGGACGATGCTATCACATCGAACCTGTTGCTGGGGAAGAAAATCAATATATTGCTTACGTAGCTTATCCTTTAGACCTTTTTGAAGAAGGTTCTGTTACTAACATGTTTACTTCTATTGTCGGTAATGTATTTGGGTTCAAGGCACTGCGTGCTCTACGTCTGGAGGATTTGCGAATCCCAACCGCTTATATTAAAACTTTCCAAGGTCCGCCTCACGGCATCCAAGTTGAGAGAGATAAATTGAACAAGTATGGTCGTCCCCTATTAGGATGTACTATTAAACCTAAATTGGGGTTATCCGCTAAGAATTATGGTAGAGCTGTTTATGAATGTCTTCGTGGGGGACTTGATTTTACCAAAGATGATGAAAATGTGAATTCCCAACCATTTATGCGTTGGAGAGACCGTTTCTTATTTTGTGCTGAAGCGATTTTTAAATCACAGGCTGAAACAGGTGAAATCAAAGGGCATTACTTGAATGCAACTGCGGGTACATGCGAAGAAATGATGAAAAGAGCTGTATTTGCCAGAGAATTAGGCGTTCCTATCGTAATGCATGATTATTTAACAGGGGGATTCACTGCAAATACTAGCTTGGCTCATTATTGCCGAGATAATGGTCTACTTCTTCATATACATCGTGCAATGCATGCAGTTATCGACAGACAAAAGAATCATGGTATGCACTTTCGTGTATTAGCTAAAGCATTACGTTTGTCTGGTGGAGATCATGTTCACACTCCGGTACCGTAGTAGGTAAACTTGAAGGGGAAAGAGATATCACTTTAGGTTTTGTTGACTTACTGCGTGATGATTTTGTTGAAAAAGATCGAAGTCGTGGTATTTATTTCACTCAGGATTGGGTTTCTCTACCAGGTGTTCTGCCTGTTGCTTCGGGAGGTATTCACGTTTGGCATATGCCTGCTCTGACCGAAATCTTTGGAGATGATTCCGTACTTCAATTTGGCGGAGGAACTTTAGGACACCCTTGGGGAAATGCACCAGGTGCTGTAGCTAATCGAGTAGCTCTTGAAGCCTGTGTGAAGGCTCGAAATGAAGGACGTGATCTTGCTCGTGAAGGTAATGAAATTATCCGTGAGGCTAGCAAATGGAGTCCTGAATTAGCTGCTGCTTGCGAAGTATGGAAGGAGATCAAATTTGAATTCGAAGCAATGGATACTATTTGAATTCGAAGCAATGGATACTTTGGATTAATTGCAATTAAACTCGGCACAATCTTTTCCTAAAAGAAGGATTGAGCCGAATACAAAGATACTTAATTATTAAACAGATTTCTATCTTTCGTATTGGAATAGAAGCATAGTAAGTAGACGATATTTTACGAAAAAAGTGATTACAATTTATAAGGGAAACTGGCTATTGCCTTTTTCGATGTGAATTTCACATAATAGGGAAGTTGTTCCATTTCTATATGAAATTTGTATTTTCCTATTGATTTCTATATTTCTATAATTTTATACGTTTTTTTAGTTTAGAATATCATTTTAGAATAAAAAAAGATATATATATATTTAAATAATTTTTCTTATAAGTAATTCTAACATAATACTAATAATCGAATTAATAAGATTGAAAATCTTATTAATTCGATTGTATTTATTCGATTGTATTTTTTTTTCAATACTAATATTGACAACACTGTATCAAATAAATATAATCCGATCGTGAATAAATTGATCACCTTACTTACGTTAAATAGGCGTTATTACTTCATCAAATGGTAGGTTCATTGGTTTTCTTTCTGCGAGACAAACAAGAAAAACTTTGTTAATGAATAAGTAAGTGAATTGAAAGGTAAACACGAATATATATACGAAAATATTAGATCTATATATACCAATATATATATAGTCTTATATATATAATAATAATGGATAACTCTAACATAGTATTTCAAGAACATAGTATTTAAATAGGTGGTATATCTTTTTTTAGTTTTTTAGACAATTCAATTTTGTAATTTTATTTTTTTGATTGCGATTGGGTATAAATATCCACCTTATTTTTTAAATTGTAATGGGGTTGCTAACTCAATGGTAGAGTACTCGGCTTTTAAGAGCGACTCTATTTTTTACGCATTTCTATGAAGCAATGGGTTCGTCGATACTATCGGTAGAGCTTGTAAAACCACGACTGATCCAGAAAGGAATGACTGGAAAAAGTAGCATGTCGTATCAATGAAGAATTCTAAAAATATTTCATTCTTTTAGGATCCAGCTCAAATTTTTGTTTGAATTTTTGGCTCGTAACAAAAAAAATTCCGTTGGGTTTGATTAATAAAGGGATAGAACTTGGTGGTTCTAATTCTAATAGGGAAACAAAAAGCATCGAGCTTTCATTTATTTTTTATTTGGATCATTACCCCATCTAATTGTACGTTAAAAATAGGTTAGTGCTTGATGTGGGAAAAGCTTTTCTGGTGAATGGTTTATTTTTGTTATGAGTCCTAACTATATAGCTATTTTCCATTATCTTTTGGTATTTTGGGGTAGCGATAAATGTGTAAAAGAAAGAGTATATTGATAAAGATATTTTTTCCAAAATCAAAAGAGCGATTAGGTAAAAAAAAAATAAAGGATTCTTAATTAGCTCGTTATCCTAGAACAAAAATTAGGCAAAAAATCGATTAGAGAGAGTCCGTTAATGGGTTTTACTTCTCTAGGTATATATTTATACCTATAATTTTCTGTTTTGACCATATCGCACTATGTATCATTTGATAATCCAATGAATCTCTGATTCTTTGTTTGACCAAATAGACTTTTTTTTTTTTAATGGAGCAATATCAAGCATATTTAGAACTCCGTAGATCTCGATACCAGGACATCCTATACCCACTTTTTTTTCGGGAATCTATTTATGGACTAGCTTATGCTCATGAGTCCTTTTTTATAGAAAATGTCGATTATAACAATAAATTTAGTTTACTAATTGTAAAACGTTTAAGTACTCGAATGTATCAACAGACTCATTTCATTCTTTTTGTTAATGATTCTAAAAAAAATACTTTTGTGGGTTATAATTATCATTTTTTTTCTCAAATAATATTAGAAGGTTTTGGTATCGTCGTGGAGATTCTATTTTCTCTACAATTATTTAGCTCTTCCTTAAGGGGATTAGAAATCGTAAAATCTTATAAAAATTTTCAATCAATTCATTCGATCTTTCCCTTTTTCGAAGATCAACTGATATATTTAAATCATAAGTCAGATATACGAATACCCTATCCTATCCATCTGGAAATCTTGGTTCAAATCCTGCGATATTCGATAAAAGATGTCTCTTTCTTTCATTTAATAAGGTTGTTTTTTTATTACTATTATAATTGGAATAGTCTTTTTCCTCCAAAAAAATGGATTTTTACTTTTTTTTCAAAAAGGAATCGAAGAATTTTCTTGTTCCTATATAATTTATATGTATGGGAATATGAATCTATCTTTCTTTTTCTACGTAACAAATCCTCTCAGTTACAGTTAAAACATTTTCGCGTTTTTTTTGAGCGAATTTTTTTCTATGAAAAAATAAAACATCTTGTAGAAGTATCTACTAAGAATTGTTCATATACTTTCTTCTTCTTTAAGGATACTTTCATCCATTATGTTAGATATCAAGGAAAATCAATTCTGGTTTTAAAGAATACTCCTTTTTTGATAAATAAATGGAAATACTATTTTATATATTTATGGCAATGTCATTTTGATATTTGGGCTGGACTAGAAACGATCTATATAAACGAATTATCTCAGTATTCATTTCACTTTTTAGGCTATTTTTTAAGTATTCCACTAAATCTTTCAGTAGTACGAAGTCAAATGTTGCAAAATTCATTTCTTATTAAAATTGTTATAAAAAAACTTGATACAATAGTTCCCATTATTCCTCTAATGAGATCATTGGCTAAAACAAAATTTTGTAATGTAATGGGTCATCCTATTAGTAAGCCGGTTTGGGCCAATTTATCTGATTTTGATATTATTGACCGGTTTTTGCGCATATGCAGAAATTTTTCTCATTATTACAATGGATCTGCAAAAAAAAAGAGTTTCTATCAAATAAAATATATACTTCGGTTTTCTTGTATAAAAACTTTGGCTCGTAAGCATAAAAGTACTGTGCGCATTTATTTGAAAAAATTAAGTTCAGAAAAATTATTGCAAGAATTTTTTACAGAAGAAGATCTTTTTTCTTTGATTTTTCCAAGAACTTCTTTTACTTTGCGTAGGTTTTATAGAGGTCGTATTTGGTATTTGGATATTCTTTTAAGAAACGATTTCGTCAATTATTTATAATTGAAAATAGGTTATGTTATTTTTTAAATCGGTGTAAATTGATAAAACGAACTTCCTTCTTTTTATTCAATGAGGATAAAAAAATCATTTTTTTTAGTCTTCTATATCTATATATAGGATTTTGAAATGCTCATGTAGTCAGAGTCAAGATTCGGGGTTAATGAATTAAATATTATATTTCACTTTCTTAGAGTCTTTTGCTAGGCAAGTAATTAAGGTTTAGATGTATACATAGGGAAAGCCGTGTGCAATGAAAACTGCAAACACGGCTTGGGGAGGGATTTTTTCTTGTTTTATTCTATTGTTGAATTTTATTCAAGAATAAATTATCTACTTCATCCGACTAGTTCCGGGTTCAAGTCCCGGGCAACTCATTTTTGTAGATCGATGTTGTATTATATCTATATTTCTATTCTCTATTTCTATAAATAGAATGATATATAGAAAATAAACTTTTTTTATGAATCAATGAAATGGGATAAACAAGGTAAATTCGGATAAACCGAAATGAATAAGAACATACTAATGAATAAGAACATACTATGGATATTAGTATTGGTTGACACTGGTATATAAGTCATGTTATACTGTTGAATAACAAGTCCTCAAATTCTCGCATTATAGAGAATTTTTGTGCTTGGGAGTCCCTAATGATTAAATGAACCAAGATTTTACCATGACTGCAATTTTAGAGAGACGCGAGAGCGAAAGCCTATGGGGTCGCTTCTGTAATTGGATAACCAGCACCGAAAATCGTCTTTACATTGGATGGTTTGGTGTTTTGATGATTCCTACTTTATTGACTGCAACTTCTGTATTTATTATCGCTTTTATCGCTGCCCCTCCAGTAGATATTGATGGTATTCGTGAGCCTGTTTCTGGATCTCTACTTTATGGAAACAATATCATTTCTGGTGCGATTATTCCTACTTCTGCGGCTATAGGTTTGCATTTTTATCCGATCTGGGAAGCAGCTTCTGTTGATGAGTGGTTATACAACGGCGGTCCTTATGAACTAATTGTTCTACACTTCTTACTTGGTGTAGCTTGCTACATGGGTCGTGAGTGGGAACTTAGTTTTCGTCTGGGTATGCGTCCTTGGATTGCTGTTGCATATTCAGCTCCTGTTGCAGCCGCTACTGCTGTTTTCTTGATCTATCCTATTGGTCAAGGAAGCTTTTCGGATGGTATGCCTCTAGGAATTTCAGGTACTTTCAATTTTATGATTGTATTTCAGGCTGAGCATAATATTCTTATGCATCCATTTCACATGTTAGGTGTAGCTGGTGTATTCGGCGGCTCCCTATTCAGTGCTATGCATGGTTCCTTGGTAACTTCTAGTTTGATCAGGGAAACCACAGAAAATGAATCCGCTAATGAAGGTTACAGATTTGGTCAAGAGGAAGAAACTTATAATATTGTAGCTGCTCATGGTTATTTTGGCCGATTAATCTTCCAATATGCAAGTTTCAACAATTCTCGTTCTTTACATTTCTTCCTAGCTGCTTGGCCTGTAGTAGGTATTTGGTTTACCGCTTTAGGTATCAGCACTATGGCTTTCAACTTAAATGGTTTTAATTTCAACCAATCCGTAGTTGATAGTCAAGGTCGTGTAATAAATACCTGGGCTGATATTATTAACCGAGCTAACCTTGGTATGGAAGTAATGCATGAACGTAATGCTCATAATTTCCCTCTAGATCTAGCTGCGATGGAAGCTCCATCTGTTAATGGATAAAATTTTGATCTTAATTTAAAGTAGACGAGTTTTTGTTTAAAAATAAAGGAGCAATATCAACTTTGTTAATATTGCTCCTTTATATTGGATATTGGATTAGTAATCTTTTTTTTAGATTTCTATAGATTTATACATACGTTTTTGATTGATTTAATGATTCCTTATCTTTTTTTTTTTCCTTTGTTAGAAAAAAAAGGATAATGAAAAGGTAGAATTTGAGATATAGATCATTTTTACTATAAGGGCGGATGTAGCCAAGTGGATCAAGGCAGTGGATTGTGAATCCACCATGCGCGGGTTCAATTCCCGTCGTTCGCCCATATCTATATATAGATAGATATAGATATTGTTTAGGTTTTCAAGTATAAATCTGAAATAAAGAAAAATGGCTACTTCTAAAACTTATAAGTACGAATTCTTCAAAATAATAATTATTACAAAAGATATATTTTTGAGATAAAATAGATACATTTATCTATTTCACAAAAAAAGAATATATCCATATCGTGGTTTCCTCTTATAATACCTCAGGTGCTAATGAAACTATTTTAGTGAAATTTAACTGTCTCAATTCCCGGGCGATTGCGCAAAAGATTCGAGTTCCTTTTGGATTTCCTTCTTGATCAATTATAACTGCAGCATTATCATCATACTGAATTATTATACCGTTGCTACGTTTTAGTTGTTTACAAGTACGTACAATTACAGCTCTGATCACTTCAGATTTTTCTAAGTTCGTATTTGGTACTGCTTGTTTGATTACAGCAACAACAATGTCGCCAATATAAGCATATCGTCGATTACTAGCTCCTAGGATTCGAATACACATCAGTTCACGTGCTCCGCTGTTATCCGCTACATTCAAATGAGTTTGAGGTTGAATCATATCATTTTTTTATTATTTCAATCTAAAAAAGGAAGTAAAAATATTTTGTGTTCAAAAAAAAAGGAACCTATTATTGCCTTTTTTCTTTTCATTCTAAAGACCTATTTTCTTTGGTTCTCTTTTATTATCCTGAAATAATGAATTGAGTTCGTATCGGCATTTTGGATGATGCTATTGAAATAGCCTTTCTTGCTATATTTTCTGGTACTCCACCCATTTCATAAAGTATTTTCCCAGGTTTAACAACAGCTACCCAATATTCGGGAAATCCTTTTCCTGAACCCATACGTGTTTCAGTAGGTCTTACTGTAACCGGTTTGTCTGGAAAAATACGTACCCATATTTGTCCACCTCGGCGAACATTTCTTGACATTGCCCGCCGTCCCGCTTCTATTTGTCTAGATGTTATCCAAGCTGGCTCAAGTGCCTGAAGAGCATATCTTCCGAAGCAAATATTATTACCTCGATAGGATATTCCCTTCATTCTTCCTCTATGTTGTTTACGAAATCTGGTTCTTTGGGGGTTATAATTGATGGTTGTTTTTCAATTCCATCTTTATTACAGAACCGTACATGAGATTTTCACCTCATACGGCTCCTCGCGAATGAAGTAATTCAAATATCTATATCTATATGGATATAGATTCTATCTAATCGATAAAATAATAGAAATAGTCATATGTTTAGTAAATAACGAAATCTCGGTATTTTTTGAGATTTCATACAATCTTCGAAATTTTTAGATCTTGTTTTCAATATCGATTCTTAGAATTGGCAAAAATATAAAAAAATTCAATAAAAGAAAAATTCTCGCGGGCGAATATTTACTCTTTTATTCTCAAATTCAGATGTAATGAAATTCAGATGTTAATGTAGGGTACAACTCCTAAAAAATGGATTGTTTTTAGGTTTCTTCCGCCATCCCACCTAAGAAATCATTAAGATTTGTTTTCTTTAAGATTTTTTTAATAAAATCTTAAGTCTTAAGTATTTGCAGGTTTCGTCGTTCCCATCGCCTCTCGATTAATGGTTAGGTTTTAATTCGACAATGGAGCCTTTCTCATAGCTAAAAATTAATAAAATTTTTTTAGAATAGAATATTCATTTCTTTTTTCGTGAATCAATATTATCAGTTTTTCTTGATTCAGAGCTCTTAATTTATTGACATTAAAAATAAAAAAAAAATATATATATTATTCTTTTTTATTTTTAAGGATGCTTTAATACACTATCTTTTCTGAGATGACCCATAGACCTTTACATATTCGAATTCTATATCATTGATATATTTTAATCTCTTTCTTTCACCTTTTCTTTTATCTATATATTTTTATTGCTTTACAACTAAATAATCTTTTTTTTCTTTTATCTTTCACAATTTTTCAGTTGCTATATTCTTTTTTTATTAAATTTTTTTTCTTTTGACTAATTCTTTAGATCTAGATAATCCGAAGTGATGTGTTGGTTATTAGTTCTTTTTAAATGAATTGATACTATTAACCGGTTTCTTTTTTTTTTTTAATCATTCTAAAAAACTAACGAGTCACACACTAAGCATGGCAATCCTCTATAAAATGATTAATTTCTTTTTTTAGTCGATTCAATCTTATAAAATAGATAAATTTTTGAGAATCAAAATCGAGTAATTTTTTCTTTTTTGTTTTATATAAAATCAAAATAGGACATTGAATTATTGAATAGAAAGAAGGACATATTTTTCTTTATTTCGAAAATATCCAAACTTTTATCCCTAAAACTCCATAAATAGTTCGAACTGTATAACAACAATATTCAATTTTAGCTCGAATGGTTTGGAGAGGAACCCTACCTTCTCTGATCCATTCGACACGTGCAATTTCTTTTCCATCAATACGTCCTGCAATCTGTACTTGAACTCCTTTTGTACCTGCTTGTTCAGTTAATTCAATAGCTTTTTTCATTGCTTTACGAAATGAAACTCTATTCTTTAATTGTCCAGCTATAAATTCTGCAAGAATATTAGGGTGTTTATAAGCATTTGTAACTTTTACAATAGCAATGTTTAGTTTTCTATTCACACAATTCAGTTTTTTGTGCATATTCGTCTGTAATTCTTCGATTTTTTGAGGCTTACCCTCTATTAATAACTTTGGAAATCCCATATATATTATGACTTGAATCAGATCGATTCTTTTTTGAATCTTTATCTCTCCAATTCCCTCGACACCCGAGGATATTCTTCTATTTTTTTGTATAAAATTTTTTATCCAATCTCGTATTTTTTTATCTTCTTGTATATTCTCAGAATATTTTGTTGGTTGTGCAAACCAAATAGAATCATGACTTTGAGTTGTACCAAGTCTGAAACCAAGCGGATTTATTTTTTGTCCCATAATTCCCCACTACTGTACATAAAATTACATAAAATGATATTTCTTATTTGTGTATTTTTTATCTATAGATAGATCTTTATAACTCATTATAGCTCATTGACTAAGTTCGTTGAAATTTCTATTGTGACTATCATCGACTATTGTAAAATAAACAATTCAAAAAATCGAATAAAAGAAGATATTCAACTAAAGCAAATAGAAAATTCAAATAGAAATTCAAGTATCATAATGTTTTATTTATGTACAAATCACATCAATTACTATTTGTACTGTGTGTTGTAAATAAAATAGACATGAACCTTTTTTTTTGATTTGACCAAAAGACAAGGCTTCTGTATAGAGGTTCTTCTTTATCATAAGAGTCTATTTTGACAAATCAATAAAATATTGAATTGATTGAATTCTTCATTAAAAAAGAATTTTATTATTATTATGAATTATTGAATTCATTTAATGAATTCTAAAAGAAATGAGTTGAACTTCATTTTACTAAGAATTCAATTTTGTAATATTTCTTTATGCATTACTATTTAAAAATGGATGTTCAAATTAACGTTAACGACGAGATCTATTATCATTTTTCGCATGTCCTCGGAAGTTTAGAGTAGGTGAAAATTCTCCTAATTTATGGCCTACCATACGATCTGTTATATAAATAGGTAAATGTTCTTTTCCATTATGGATAGCAATGGTATGGCCAATCATTGTAGGTATAATGGTAGATGCTCTGGACCAAGTTAATATTATATCTTTTTCCGCTTTTGTGTTAAGCTTCTTTATTTTTCTTAATAAATGATTCGCTACAAAAGGATTTTTTTTTAGTGAACGCGTCACAGTTAATTACTCCTTTTTCTTGTAAAGACGAAGAAACAATTTCTATTTTCTCTACTATTTAGTACGACGACGAAGAATCAAATTATCACTATATTTCTTCCTTTTTCTACTTCTTCTTCCAAGTGCAGGAAAACCCCAAGGAG